>NC_133653.1:33718799-33996748 GCF_009905375.1 Apium graveolens
AATAGAGTGTAAATATATAAAAGTATTTAAGGTATATGGTAATTTTGAAGAAATCTTAGAATTATTGTTTATTTCACCTCAAATTTAAATGCTAACACAATTTCTACACACAAATTATAGTGATGGTTTAGCAAAATTATATATACATTATGGTTTTAATGAATTTTGCTCTTATCATATAGCTACGACTATAAGCTCTGACGGTCCAAAAAACTGAGCGCAAGAAAAAGATGGCAGGAAAGAGGAGTCGGAAAGCAAAGAGGAACGAGGTCAACGCAACAAGAGACAGCGAGAAAAAACCAAAGAACGAGTATTACATGCCAAGTTTTTGTTTTGAAATATTGTCAATTTTATTTATGTACTACTAATCTTTTTCTTTTTTTGAAATAAAAATTGAATGCAGAAACAAATCGTTTAACTCATTCTACATGTATAACAATTAGCATTTTCATAAGTTTATTTGACATATTTTCTTTCCTTTTTAGGGTATTTTATTAATAAAATATTCGTATTTGGAATTTATGACACAATTTTTAATTTTTTTTACATGATTTACCTTCTATTTTTTTACATTATTCCACTTATAGTTACCGATTTAGAAGCTGAAATGCATAGAGCAATTGCGAGAACAAACTATCGTAAAAAAAGGAATTAGAGACTCAAGAATATCGAGATCAATGTAATAAGAAACGTCAGGAAAGATACATGTCACAAGTAGGTCATCCTTATTTACTTTACTATTATACAATTTTATCTGTATTAGGTTGTAAAATTTTTTGTGTTGCGTTTTTAGAAGAAAGCCCGTGCTGAAAAGAAGCTTTCAAACAGTGATAAAGGTATTTATTAAAATGTTGCTAACTAAAGTTTTTTTCAAAATCTTTAACTATTAATGTGTACTATATTCTGTTCATATTGTTAGTTTTTTACAATGAATTTACCTTGCAATATGCCTAATGGTACAATGCTTTAAATGCACTTTTAGAGTTCTCAATTATGCTTCTATTTATTAGTTGATATGCTTGCTTTATTTTTTTTTGCAACCTGCAAAAGATTGGTCGTAGTCACTAAATTCGAACTTCAATCTGTTAACACTTCACTAGAAGCATAGGTTTAAGAAACTTTTAAGAATTCAAAATATATGTCGTAAGATGGCTAAGCTTAAAGGCCCCAAGTATACATTATGAACAGTTCTGCAATGTTGCATTTAAAGGTGTTGCCATTTTTAGATCCAAAAGTTACGGCTTTAATAAAAATCCGGTAATGGATCAGATTTTGAATTTTTTTATACTTGGATCAACCTCACAAGATCCAATGTTTTGCTTCATAAATTTACATAGCTTACATACTTTTTACATTTCCAGATTAATTTTAATAATGAGCTAGCTAACTATACTTAATAGTAGATTACTTTCCAAGAGTAAAGGGAAAACTAAAACAGACCTGCTTAGGCTGCACTCTATTATTTATGGAATTTATTAAAATTTACAAAAGCATTTAATTTTCATATTTTATGTTAATTGTTAACAAAAAGAGCAAACTGAGAAATTGAGTATAAATATATAAAAATATTTAAGTTATATGGTAATTGTAAAGAATTTTTAGAATTATTTTTTATTTTACCTGAAAATTTAAATGTTAGCACAATTACTCCACACGAATTATAGTGATGGTTTAGCAAAATTATATGTGCGTTATGGTTTTAATAAATTTTACTCTTATCATTTACCTACGACTATAAGATCTAACGCTCAAAAAAACTGTTCGCCAGAAAAATATTGCAGGGAAAAGGAGTCGGAAAGTAAAGAGGAACGAGATCAACGCAACAAGAGACGTCGAGAAAAAACCAAAGAACGGGTATCGCATGCCAATTTTTTTTTAAAATATGGTCAATGTTTATTTATGTATTACTAACCTTTTACTTTTCATTGAAATAAAAAAATGGATGCAGAAAAAAATCCTTTAACTAATTCTACAGGTTTGGAATTAGCATTTCTATAAGTATATTTGACACATTTTTCTTTGCTTTTTTGTGTTTTTTATTATTAAGTATTCGTATTTGGAATCTATGATACAATTTTTATAAAATTTTATGCGGTTTACCTTTTTTAATTAACATTATCCAACTTATAGTTACCGATTTAGAAGCTAAAATGCATAGAGCAACTGCGAGAACTAACTATCGTAAAAAAAAGGAATCAGAGAATCAAGAATATCGAGCTCAATATAATAAGAAACGTCGTGAAAGATACATGGCACAAGTAGGTCATCTTTATTTACTTTACTATTTTACAATTTTATCTGAATTAGGTTCTAACATTTTTGTGTTTACGTTTTTAGAAAGAACCCAATGCTGAAAAGAAGCTTTCAAACAATAATAAAGGTATTTATTACAATGTTGCTAACCTATTAATGTGTAATACACTAAAGTTTTTTTAAAACTAAAGTTTATCTGAAAATATTACTATTAAACTTATTTTTGTTTAAAATCTTTTAACTATTAATGCATACTATATTCTGTTCATATTGTTAGTTTTTTTATAATGAATATATCTTGCAATATACCTAATGGTACAATGCTTGCAATGCCAAATTTTACCTATTTATTATTTAGTTACGATGTCAAATTTCCCCTTTTATTCATTATTTAATAAAAAAACATGTTTAAATAATATATTTAAATCAGCTAATGTGGTGATCTAGGTTTTTAGACAATATTTTTAAAAAAAATAATAAAAACTGGTGCATGCCACTTAATTGATAAGAAAAAAGAGAGATTAAAACAGACTAAACAAATAATAATTAAAAAAGAAGAAGATGACAACATGCTCCAAAAATTAATAGAAACACTTTTCTTAAGAATAACCTTTTAATTATGTAATTTATATGCTTTGTCCTTTATTCATTTGATCTTTATTCTTTCTTTTTTTTAGTTCATGCATTAGTTATAAAAGTAGGAACAAATACTTCATTATATATTCAAAAGCCTTCATTATAGCATACTTGATTTTTTTAATCCGACCTTTCATATATGCATAAATTCTTTTTATGCAGAAAATGAGGGAATAAATTTGGATTATGATTCATCAAAATTAATTGTTAGAATTCCTCAAAAATTTGCAGGTTAGATGAATTATATCTTGGGTTTTGATTTATTTATTTCTCTATTATTATTAAATTATTTATTCTGTTGCAGCTTTACCATCTTTAAGTACACGGATGAGGAATAAAATAAAGTCAAACAAGGAAAAGTTCGGTAATATTATTGTATATTTATAAAACTACTCTAAAATTTTAAAAACATCTAATGTTTGTTATGTTTTTATGCTTTTGTGAGGGCAGCGTCGAGCGATACAATACTTGATATAGGTTGTGCTGATAAAATTTGTTCCGATTATGGGGCTCTGATGTGGAAGTTTGAACAGACAGGAAGGCAACAACAGTTAAGATCAAAGAAGTTTTCTTTGTCTTGTAGTAATGGAAAGGTTCGTTTGCCATTATTAAGGGAAACTCCACCTGAGTTAAAATTATTGCTAGATGGAACAAGTGAAAAAGCGACCATTTTTGAGAAAAAAAATGATTGTACAACAGTGCATTTGGATTTACTTCGATATGAGCTCACGTGGATAAGAGCATCAATAATGGAAGTGGACCTTTTGTATATCATATGCACGGCGTGGTCTATCATCAAATGGGGACTTTATTTCCTCAAGAATCTAAAAAGACAGTTTTTTCGCAGATTTATATGTATGATAGTCAAGAACAACTTCAGGCACGTTTGAATTTCCCAAATACCGAGGATACACTTGATAATGAAATCACTGAATCTTTATCTGCAATGTTGCATCAAGAAAATGCTTTGGTGGATATTTATCATCAGGTTCAAGATAGGTTTAGGGCGTCTGAAATTATTCCAGGAAGGTTACGTTTGATTGTAAATAGAGAAACTGATGGTCGAGAAACTAATGTACCAACCAATGTGTATGATTTTGCAGCTTTGGTTGCAAACGATAATATACTTGATGAGAAAGATATAGTTGTGGATCCTAAGATTGGCCCTTTGCACAGGATCTCTGTACTTCATCCATGTTATATGTCACTTCAGTTCCGCTTCTTTTCCCATACAGAGAAGATGGTTACAAAATTGGTATCTTATATGTGGGAGTATGTACTAAATCAGAAAATAAAAGAGATGTAGTAAATATTTGAGAATACTATTGTTACAGACTCCAGTATAGAGACAAAGAAGGCCATACTTTAATTGGCGGGGGGCGTCTGTTCTTGTAATTTTTCGTAGATGCATGGACATATATTGAGCATGCTAGGCTTACATGGGTAGTGACACACCAGACAATTTTGAGATCTGATCTTTATAATAATGTTGTTGATTCTGTTAATAGAGGAGATACTGATGCTTCCACGGTTGGAAAGCGATTTGTTTTGCCTGCCTCATTTATAGGAAGCCCATGTTACATGCAACAAAATTATCAAGACTGTATGGCTATTTGTAGATGATATGGGAGCCCTGATTTCTTCATCACATTTACATGCAATCTACAATGGCCTGAGATTAAGAACTATTGTGATAAAGTACCAAATAGTATCCCGGCTAACAGACCTGATGTATTGGCTAGAGTTTTTAAGATAAAGCTAGACTTGCTCTTAGAAGATTTGACAGATAACCATGTTCTCGGAAAAGTAATTGGAGGTAATCCCTTTTTTCACGCATACTTTGATTCTGTCTTATCATAAAATTTAACAGAATTAGCTAATTAAAATTCTAAATATAATCATGCGTATGTTTAAAAATATTTTAAGCTATGTATGTGTTTTAAAAATTGGGTTTTTACAAAATAATTCCTTTGGCCCCTTTGCATACATGCTAAATTTAATAACTACTTTTATAGATGAAGTGGTAGATGCTAAATTATTTTATTTATGACAATACCTAGGTTATCTTTGTTTATTAGGGGTGCAAAGTTTTTTATGTGTTACAATAATGATAAAACTGAAAAAGTTACATTTTTATAAATAATTATAAAAAGAAAAGTTTAATGATGTATTAGAATATATAAAAAATGGAATACTTGAAACCCTTATAAAAAAAAATAAGTAGATACCAAGAATTAAAACTACTAAGGATTAAACCATAGATGGCTTCTTAATAGTTTAAGTGTCAATTTTTGTTTTCTTTATTTTATGAGTTAATAATACGAGGTCATTCTGTGGTATTGGGTACAAACTAAAAAATCCAGATACATGAATAGTTTTAGTGTCAATTTATGTGTTCTTTATTTGATTAGTTAATAATACAAGATCATTTTGTGGTATTGGGTACGCACTAAAAAATCTAGATACATATGAGCTCATAAAATAGTCTTACTTTATGAGCTGTTTTAGCATCCTACAGCTGCACTTTTGGTTCTTTGACGCAATAGACTAAGCACATTAAGTACATCTTACATTAAGCAAAAAAACATAAATCAAAACAAAAGACTAAGTCTTGACTAATTTAATTTTAGCTTGAACATTAACATTTGATTACTTATTATTTGTTTATTTCTTCAATTTTTTATGATCTTTAGTCTTATTTTTGTTGGTGTAAAAACTGTTTTACAGTACTCTTGGAAAGTATTTATATAGTATGATAAGAATAAATCAGTTACAAGATATAATTTGTACATTTATGAAATACAAGATTAAGTAAATAACAAATAAATTTACTGGGCCCAAGATAATCATTTAGCCAAATTCATAATGAATATTCTATGGTCTATAGTTCACTTTGAGAGGCCAACAATAAAATAAGAATTTAAATACAATAATACCTCTAAGATAATGTATGGTCAAAACCTCCAAAGACACCAAAAAATCTCTATAGGAAAAACTCCTGATATGTACATATTAATAAACTTTAAAGCATTAATCATCATCAACAGACCATGTTTTAAAAGAAATTATCATATTTAAGGAAGAAAGGATGAAGGATAAGAATTATTACTACAGATACTTGATTTTAACAATTGAAAAGGCTCCAAACTATAAGAAAAAAATAAAAAGAACACAATAATAATCTTCACTATAATCAAACATTGTCTATTCCTCAACAGGTGAGGCGTAAGCCTCTTGTAAGTTTCCTCACGCTATGCAAGGCCCTTTCCGTAATATGTATTAAAAAGAAGCAGAACACATCCATTTGATAAATAAAACTAAAAATACCCTTTACAATCTCTTTAAGTGCTTCTGTCCAATCAAAGTCAAATCTGTTAACACCACTATGTACGTAAATAACCTACATCTCAGCATCCCATGTTTGAGTTTAAGTATCTTAATCTCATAAAAATCAACTGCCATAATCTATTATTACTTGCTGCAAAGATCTACAATCTATTTTTAGGATCTATTACCACAAATTAAATGATTAGCACCGTTATATCAAAATAACTTTTTTTTTTTATCAGGCGGAATAAGGAATAATAACATCCTTTAGCTTGAGCCTGAACAGAGTGATATGCACATTTTTGTTTCGTTCATTAACCGTCAACTATAAGTTTGCTTTCCATACAATTCCCCCACCCTCAGATAATGTTTAGTTACATTAGTTAATTTATTACATATCTTGATTATTATTATTACTTTTTGCAGTTGCATATACCATTGAATTCCAGAAAAGGGGCTTACCTCACGCGCACATAATCGTGTGGCTGGAAGAATCTGACAAGTGTCACTCTACCGATGAAATTGATCAAATAATATGCGCAGAAATTCCTGATAAGAATAAGGATCCGATTGGGTATGATGTTGTTTCAAAGTACATGATCCATGGACCATGTGGACCATGTAACGGGAATAGCCCATGTATGAAGGATGGAAAATGTAAATATTTTTATCCGAAAGAATTCAGGACCGAAACCACTATAGACTCCAACGGTTATCCAGTTTATAGACGGAGGGATGATAAGCATACTATACAGATAAAAGACATTGAAGTTGACAACAGGTACTTCCTTATTGTTATTATAATCAACTAACTGCCTTTGTTAATCAACTGATTTTTAATGTATTATTGATATTTTTAGGTTTGTAGTTCCGTACAATAGAGGACTGCTTGTGAAATATCAGGGACATATCAACGTAAAATGGTGTAACCAGGGTCGCTTGATTAAGTATATGTTCAAGTATGTAAATAAAGGTCCAGAAAGAGCAACCATAGCAGTTGAGCGGGCTGATGATGCTATAGCTAATGAGAATAGATATAAAATATTAATGAAGTTGAAGATTATGTAGCATGCCGCTATCTTTCTTCTATAGAAGCATGTTGGAGAATCTTTGAATTTTCAATTCACTACCACAAGCCTGTTGTTGTAAAATTAGCATTTCATTTAGAAAATGTGTAACGCCTCGGAAATATTATGTAATTATTTTTATCAATAAATAATTATTATGTGAGTTTTGGGTGAATTTTTGGTGAATTATTTGATGATGGATAATAATATTTGGATGTTTATTTCTAATAAAATTGAGATATTTTAATTTCCAATTACCCAGAATTAAATCTAGATAATTTTGGTATTTTTCTGGTAATTTTTGGATAATCATATGATTTTTAAGGATTTATAGAATTAACAATGATTATTTTTACATAATTATAAAATTACTTTTTAGAATCAGAAATTGTCCCACTTCAATCGTTTTTGCATTTTTACAACCCAAAACTCTTTCGAAAACTCCTTCCTAACCTAATCTGATAATTCTGAACACTTTTCATATTTTGACTTTTTCGATCCGGGGTACGGTTTGATCTGTACGAGTCCCGGTGTGAAATTTTCGATACGCAAACCATTTTATATGTAGATAAGAACCTATATTCTCAAAAGGCGAGACATTATTACCTTAATTTAGTATAAAGTATTTTATAGGAAGCTCTGTTTTGATAATTATCCAAATTTGGTATTAAAATCGTATCATCTTTTCAGTTACTTAGCGGCTAAGTAATCTATTTTCAGATCCGATATGTAAATGTAATCATTAAATTATTAAATAAATAAAATAGGGAATAGTTCTGTCAGCTGTGTGTTGCTTTATTATAAATTGTGTGTAATTTGTTCAAAGCAAGGATTAATTTTATAATTAATTATTGAGCTGTATGACTTTAATTTGTATCAAAATGATTTTTTATTAAATATTTATTTATTTCTGCTCATAAATGCTAAAAATTGCTCCTAAAATTATTTTTGTTGTTTTATAATTTTATTTATTATTTTTAGGAGTTTACAAAATTTAGGAATCAATATTTTATTGATTATTTATTTTTAAATCATTTTCTGATTTCATTTAATGGTAAAATCAATATTTAATTCCAGAATGCTTCAAAAATTATGTAAATTTTATTTTACTAAGTTTGGAATATTTCAAGAATTTTAAAATTATTTCGGAAATTTTCTGGCTTTCATTTAACCGCACGTGTATTCGTTAAAATCGTAAAATACGGGTCGGATGTGCGTTTCAAAAATGATTTTTAAAATTATAATTTTTTTTATGATAATTAGTTATAATTATCTTTGGAATTTTAAATCTGTTATGATTAAATTTTTGGGCGGTCGTTACCCGTAAATTATTTATAGAAATGGTTAATTACAGTGCGAAACGGGATAATAACGGGATTAAGATAAAATAAAGAAAAAAAAGCGCAGCAGAAGGGGGAGGGTTTTTAATCGGGTAACCCGTTTGTTCATTTCAGGTCAGGTAATTCCTTAATAAATCTCTCATCTCTCTTCTTATCTCTTCTCTCCTCCTCTCTGATTTCTCCTGCGATTCTCTACATCTCTCTATCTCCTTTTGCCTCTTTGTGTTCTGCCTCTTCCTCTCGGTGATTCCGGCTGCCAGAGTCTCGGTGTTCTGCGATACCAGAGGATTTCGACGCGAAACAAATGGTTAGCGGATCGTACATTAATTACGAAATAAGGAATTGATGTTGTGTGCCCAAACGGAGCAAACGAGTAGCGGGACAACGATCAAAGATCAAGAAAATTCTGAATAATGACTCCGACATGCAATTACGACGTGAAACATCACTTCGTCGCTGGAAGATACTGGTCGTGAAGATTCAAGATGGAAGAAATCTTAAATGTAATCAAACTTCGAGCGTGTTCTTCAAGAAATTATGAAGTTCTCTAACTTGCGTAGATAAGTGATTTTGAATTCAATGCTCATACCCGAGTCAGTGACGAAATTTCGATACGAAGCCATAAGTGGAGATGAAGCAATGGTGACTCGATTGTGAAACTTTTCAAGAAATAATGATCTAACGATTGAGTTTCAATCATATTGTGACGGTAATAATGAAGACCATGCGCAGTTATTAAAAGATAAACCGATTAATAATGGTCAGAAATAAATTAACAGAATCATGAAATCAAACCTTAAATTCATTAGGGACAATTCGTAATATTCTAAAATGAATTGAGAAATGTATGGTTATATTAATCATTGTGGGTTTCATACCCAATCCCAATTAAAAAGAGATATGCTATGCAAGTCAGATGCTGATCAAAGGTGAATTGTGGGAATTGATGATTTGGTTGATTGATGGTGTCGGCTTGAGTCCGACTGGTAGTCAATGGTGTAGGGGGAAGTACTGCCCAAATTTTCAGAAATTACCCTATAGTTAAGAACAAAGAAATATATTGTCGTTCTCATCAGTAATCCAAATAATTGCAATTTCGGTTCTAGAGAAAGTTGTTATGACCAAACCGACTTTATGTAATTGGTCTTTGATTCCAGTTAGCTAGTCAGCACTTGGTTTAAGTGATCATTTAAAGGAGTTGATTGATCCACTTTTCCAACTAATGGTTAGTTAAATGGAAATCGATTCCAATTAGATTGAGTCAAACTCTAACATGATTTCCAGATCCGAAATTAGAGTGATAAGAAATTTGGAGAAAGTAATGGCGTTAACGTAAATTAAAAGGCCTAGTTCAATTAGCGTGATGTTATTGTAATCAGGTGCAAGGTGTGATCCAGAAGAATATGCTCTTTTCAATGAATAAAAAGGAATATGAAGTTATTGGTTCATGCTAGTAAGAAGAATATTTCAAGACCTGAAGGTATGAGATAAAACCAAGAGATTATATCATCTGCAATAGCGTTCCAGGAAAAACTGGGGTGTGTACCCATATCAAATGACGAATTAATAAATATTTGAATGTACACTTCTTTTGAACGGCGGTTGAATATAAGTTGTTGTAGAATAATGGAAAGCTCGCAAATTCAAGCATCCAATGAAAAACGGAGATTGATGAAGTCCGCATGTGAACTCAGGAAAAGAGATGATAGTCAATGAAGAGAAGTCAAACACGCGATTTGTGATACGCCAAGCAAGGCTAAGAAACTAGCTACCGAGGAAATTCGATAATTCTATTAGTAAGAATTTAAACAGTACAAATAAAAGCCTTCATTTCAGTGTGAACTTCAGAAATGACCTAACCAATAATAAACAGAGTAATATTACTAAGAAAAAGAAATTTGTTATGTATGAAAAAGATAATGAATAATGAGAACGAAGAACTAATCAAGACAAGAAGTGGAATCAAAAGGATGATAAAGAATTTTTATAGAATAATCCAGAAAATATGCAAGTTTGGAACGTCGATTGTGCCAGCACTATTGGAAAATGAGGCGAAACGCCGATCATTGGAGATAGGAATTTTTTTTCAAGAATGCGTGTAAACAGGGAAAGTGACGCAATGGCATTGGTGGCAAACTGCTAGAGAAGAATGTTACAATGAATCTCATGTCAGAATTCTTTAACATTAAAGTAAAGTCCCGGAGATTCGAGCAAATGATTTGCTAAGGTTACCTCGGGGAATGAGGTAAGAATTTCTCGTCGGTTACTGCATAGAGTCAAATTGGTATCAAAAGCCCTGTATCGTCTAACTCAATAGGGATAAAATAATAAGTAAAGGAAAACTTCAGAAATGTGGAATGAAAGAATAATGAAATAAAGGGTACCGTGCACTATGCATAAAAACGGTCATAGAAAAGAAGATGAAGGTATGAAGTTACGCGTCGATTATCAGAAATCTTAAATTTGAAGATTAAGTGGACACAATGTACCAGGAGTATTGGGATAGTATGATTGTATTTATTGATAACATCCTCGCTAATTCAGGGACTAAGAAAGACCAAGGTGAACGCCTGAGGATATGCTTGCGAAGAGTTGAAAAATAGCAGCTGCTTTCTTAGCCTCAAAGTTATCAATGCTGGGTATAATTGATTATGAGCTCCAGTGTGTGGTTAACTACCAAATAGGAAAGGTCCATTTAGGAATAGATGTTTCAAGTAGAAATAAAAGAGTGAATACCATTAAGATTGTTGAGAGATGGTTAAAAGAATTGGAAAAGTTAGAAATTGAAGAATAGGTTTTGATCCGTCTTCTGGGTTATGCTGATACTTACTTTGTTGTTGAATATCAAAGGTGGTATTAATGCAGATGATTGATGTTGACTTCAGTATGAAATGTTGTGAGCATCAAAGTTCGTATTGATATCTAATTTGATAGGGCAACAAAATGAGTATTGGTACCAAGAGACTGGGTTTTGAATAAAGTTATGATTCATTCCATTCCAAATTAATATTTCCTTTCGGATAATAGCAGATTCTCGTTTGATGAATCTACTTGATGGTGATTGAAAAAAAATTGAAGTATACCCCAAAATGGTAAGTTAAATGCAATTGCCGAGATTTCTTTTAGTTTTTGAATAAATATAGAACATTCCGAATTATCAGGCGTCATGAGCTCAGGATATCGGGCGCAGACGAATAGAAAATGCAAGAGACCGATTAAAGATTCTCGAATACGATTAGAAACGATCATAGGCCAGGCTAATCGAATAGAAGGAGACATGAAAAGTAGAATAGAATAGCTAGTAAAAATAGAAAGTTCATGAACACGAACTATCAAAATTGGAAAGAAAAGAAGGTTAGTGTAAATTAAGTTAGTCCTTTGAAATAGTGAGATAGATAGAACGATTGTGAATGAGTTGGTCTTGTTGTCACAGGTGTACCGAGTCCATAAGGCAGTCCTGTGTGTATGACTATGAAGAGTAATTTAGCTCTCAATGTGAGAAGTAAAAGATTGAATTAGGGGTTGCATGAGCAACTGATAAATTTGATGACGGCAGGAGACCGTTAAAACGTGATTAAAGTAGTGAGTCCTTGAGAAATTTTAAGTAGATACTCGAAGTGTATTAGTGTCTGTTCTTTAGCGTGATTCTGAGGTCAGAATCCTTTTAAGAGGGGAAGAATGTAACGCCTGGGAAATATTATGTAATTATTTTTATCAATAAATAATTATTATGTGAGTTTTGGGTGAATTTTTGGTGAATTATTTGATGATGGATAATAATATTTGGATGTTTATTTCTGATAAAATTGAGATATTTTAATTTCCAATTACCCAGAATTAAATCTAGATAATTTTGGTATTTTTCTGGTAATTTTTGGATAATCATATGATTTTTAAGGATTTATAGAATTAACAATGATTATTTTTACATAATTATAAAATTACTTTTTAGAATCAGAAATTGTCCCACTTCAATCGTTTTTGTGTTTTTACAACCCGAAACTCTTCCGAAAACTCACCTAATCTGATAATTCTGAACACTTTTCATGTTTTGACTTTTTCGATCCGGGGTACGGTTTGACCTGTACGAGTCCCGGTGTGAAATTTTCGATAGGCAAACCATTTTATATATCGATAAGAACCCATATTCTCAAAAGGCGGGACATTACTACCTTAATTTAGTATAAAGTATTTTATAGGAAGCTCTGTTTTAATAATTATCCAAATTTGGTATTAAAATCGTATCGTCTTTTCAGTTACTTAGCGGCTAAGTAATCTATTTTCGGATCCGATATGTAAATGTAATCATTAAATTATTAAATAAATAAAATAAGGAATAGTTCTGTCAGCTGCGTGTTGCTTTATTATAAATTGTGTGTAATTTTTTCAAAGCAAGGATTAATTTTATAATTAATTATTGAGCTGTATGACTTTAATTTGTATCAAAATGATTTTTTATTAAATATTTATTTATTTCTGCTCATAAATGCTAAAAAATGCTCCTCAAATTATTTTTGTTGTTTTATAATTTTATTTATTATTTTTAGGAGTTTACAAAATTTAGGAATCAATATTTTATTAATTATTTATCATTAAATCATTTCCTGATTTCATTTAATGGTAAAATCAATATTTAATTCCAGAATGCTTCAAAAATTATGTAAATTTTATTTTATTAAGTTTGGAATATTTGAAGAATTTTAAAATTATTTCGGAAATTTTCTGGCTTCCATTTAACCGCACGTGTATTCGTTAAAATCCTAAAATACGGGTCGGATGTGCATTTCAAAAATGATTTTTAAAATTATAATTTTTTTTATGATAATTAGTTTTAATTATCTTGGGAATTTTAAATCTGTTCTGATAAAATTTTTGGGCGTTGTTACCCGTAAATTATTTATAGAAATGGTTAATTACAGTGCGAAATGGGATAATAACGGGATTAAGATAAAATAAAGAAAAAAAACGCAGCAGAAGGGGGAGGGTTTTTAATCGGGTAACCCGTTTGTTCATTTCAGGTCAGGTAATTCCTTAATCAATCTCTCATCTCTCTTCTTATCTCTTCTCTCTTCCTCTCTGATTTCTCCTGCGATTCTCTACATCTCTCTATCTCCTTTTGCCTCTTTGTGTTCTGCCTCTTCCTCTCGGTGATTCCGGCCGCCAGATTCTTGTTGTTTCCGGTTTCTTGGTCGTTGTTTTCTTCCTCTCGGTGACATCGCCGCCTTGATTCAGTTTTGGTGGCGGTATTTATACATGCACGCGCGTGTGTATGTATGCATCGTGTGTGTGTTGCCGCTGTTGAACTGTTAAGGTGAGGCTGTGGATCGATTTTGGTGTTCCGCCGTTGTATTTCCGTGTGTATGGTCTGTGTAATTTTTCTGGTCTGTGGTTGTTTCAGTTTTGGGATGGTTCTGGTGGCGCGTGAATTGCACGGCGGCTGTGTGTTTGTGCGCAGTTTGTGTGCAGGGAACTTAATATTTTATTAATTTTTAATTCTGTTTTATGCAGGTATTAAATGAATAATATTCGTGATTAAACATACTTACCGTGCGGGAATTTGATTTGATTATCGGTGAAATTTATTTGGACACCCGAATAATTTCGGGCACCAATAAATTTTACCGCCGTCGGCGATGAGCCTCGGCGAGCCGACGGTGGGCGATGATGATTTCTATCTGAGTCCTAAATTATAAATAAATAAAATTAGTTGAGAAGTTAATTTTGAAACGAAAAGAAAAATAAACTACGAATAACAATAATTGAATTTATATCGGTGATTGGGATTGATAATCGAATTATGGATTGGATTGGTTGTCGTTGTTGTGATTGACGTCGAGATGACTCGACGGGTAGGCCGATAAATAGAGGAAACGCTGCCCGATTTTCAGAAAATTAATTCCGAAAATACGGGAACGTAACCTGTAATTGTCGGAAACGTTGAACGAAGATATAATTGAACTTTATGAAACCGATTTGCGTGACGTAACAAAATATTTTGTGAATAATCAATTACCTTATTTTTCAAAACGACAAATATACGTATTTTTCGAAATTTAATACCGAACCGATTTTCGAAGATGTGAACAATAATTGCTCTGTGTATTTCGATAATACATATAAATATGAATTCGATTATGAAATCGTATGGGTAGAATAGGATAGTGGTGTTATGTTAAGCGAGATGATTATCTGGATTAGGGTATTTCAACCCTGTAGGTCTTAGTCGGAAGACCCGAGACGTGATGTTGGACTAGGAATGATCTAGTGATTAGACGTTGGGATCAATGAAGTTCCAATCGAAGAACCTGAGTGTCGGGATCGTGTCCAGAATAGAATAGTAGTTTGACAATAAAGCCGAACGATGAAAGTCGAACCAAAGTCAATAGCGGTTAAAGCTTATTGAGGCAAGTATTCCAGAACATTCTTTTATATACTGCAAGTATTCTAGATTTTCTTTTAAATACTGCAAGTATTCTTGAATTTTCTTTTAATTACTGCAAATATTTATTCGCTCCTATTCTAAGTTCAGAATAGTTAAATGTTTTACATTTCGCTGCAATTATTCTGATTATGCATGTTCGTTTATTCTTGTTCCTGTAATTCGATTGCTCTCTTGAGCAGATACCCATTCTTTCGGGTTATTTGCGAACCCTGAATTGGGATGTTTTGAATTCAAAATGATTTGACATCAAAATACTCCATGGGCTGGATAATGATGATGTTTTGGGGATTAAGTGTGTCTTAATCCTGAGGACCGGGATGACTGGTGCCTCGAGATGGGCCGTAGTGCCTAGATATCTGAGCGGATCTATATATTGAGATATAGATCTGCATTATATTCTGACTGATCAGCAGAATATAGATGCGAACTAGTGTCCAGTCTAATTTGTTGTTGATCGCCATTAACGGCATTCTCTCTCGAATGATTGTATGATTCCAAAACCGGACAAAACCCTGATTCAGGAGATGAATCGGGGAATCGCTTGTCATTTTTGGATTTTAGTTAAAGGCTAGTGACAACCAACGTTTATTCGCTCACTCACTCAAAATAAATTGAATTGTTTAAAATTGTTTTGAAATTTTGTCGGGAAGTTTTTCTTTGATATTAATGTTGAAACTCAAAATATATACTTGCTGGGCATTTTTGGCTCACTCTTTCCTTGTAAATTCTTATTTCTGCCAGAAACAGATAAAGATTAAAGTGAATAGCTTTGATAGACAGCAGAAGTTAGAGAAATTTCCGTTGCGAGAGATTGAAGGTGTAAGAAGAATGTGACAAGAGCATTAGTTCAAAGGTATTTACACTTGTATTATAGTTAAAGTGAGTTGTAGAAGGTTAGATTCTTGTTTCATACCATAACCTGTAAACGATCCGGATTCAAGGGCTTATTTATTTATTTCTTTACTTTATGTAATAATTGTTTAGTGACACCAAATCTTGACCCCGGATTTGGGGGGTTACAGTTTGGTATCAGAGCTGCAGGTTATTGGTCACTGAAATAAGAATAGGTGAGAGCAAGATAGGAATGATAGGTTGTACAGGATAGGAAAGACCCTAGGCATACTCAGGTTAAGTTGAGTGGAGTACGAATTAGGATTAGCGGATCAGATCTGGAGTTGCTAAGATAGGATCGTTGAGAAAGTGTAAGGCGAATGTCGCAACGCTATAGGTATACTGAGTTCTCAGATTTTACAGTAATGAGGAATCGACAGATCGCCGGAGACTGGGTATGTTACCCTACTTTTCATGTGGTTTTGAAGATTATGTGACCGATTCTTGTGAGAATTTTTGTAAGAGAAGCTACGATTTAACTTAGAATTAGGTATTAGGATGAGTTCCACGTCGAGGGCAACCAGTCGATGGAAGCAGATGAAGAACCAATGTTGCACGTTTCGAAGGCACCGCCGTGGTGAGAAGCATCCTATCACTTATTGGAAGCTGCGCAGGGAATGATATCTACCTTCCTAGATATAGGTAAGACTAGCAAGAAGGTACAACCCTATCTACACACAGAACATCGAATCTCATGTGTGGTTGTAAGCATAACGTCAAGGACGACGACAAGAATATGAAAGATAATGGCAGATGTCAGCGTTGGGTCTGAGTTAGGAATAAAATTATATACAACGGTAAATGAAGTTTCATCGACTAAAAAATGCAAACAGAGTCCAAGGAAAAGCATGAAAGGCGTACCGAAGTAGAAGGACCTTTATATGGATATTCTTTTAATTAGACATTTCATTGGTAAATCAGGAAAATAGCAAGTAACTTATATAGTAATGACAACCAAATATTTGATTTTTTCAAAACTTTAAAATGAGATTTCGGAAAAGATTTTCTTAATCAACTTTCAGAAGATTTTTGCATGAGATGAGTTTTACAAATTGGTTGTCAAATTACTACTTATGTTCTTGTTAATATAAACAGAAAATGATCTAAAAAGAAGAATGAAATTAGACTCAGTGATGTTATTCAAAAGGCCAAGTAGACCCATCAGCAGGAAGAAGGTTTAAGGTTTGCTGTGCAAAATGAAAGTAACCGTTGTTTAATAAAATCAATAATTGAATCAACGTATTAAAATATTATTTACCCAATTTATAAGATTATTAAAATTTAATGAGATTCGTGATTCGAATGAACGGAAGATGATTGAAGGAAATGGCAGAATCTTCCAGATGATTGGAGAAGAATCGTATTTCTATCGATGAAATAGAGGCATTACGTGATCAATGGGTATTTTACACGACATAGATGCAATCTGAAGCCGTGATTTTAACTTCGGAACGACACGATTAAGATTAAATTATTGAAGCATTTGGTGTGAAGGCATTTCCAGGAAGCATTTCGAAGCAATGATGTGACTTAAATCGTGAACCAGTATCCGCACGATCCTGAAGGCATACGTAAGTGAAGCGTGGAAGGTGATCGACATTGACATTCTTTCTTCTAATACGATAGCATATGTTCTTCTCGAGTTTGAATATGTATGAGCTTCTTCTGTTAATAAATCATATGAGGCGAAAATGAAAGAACATTCTTGTATCCCTTCTGAATTGTTTCTCTTCTCAAACTATGGATTTCTGATTGAGACAACGGTGTTGTGATATGACGTTTTGTCGAAATGACGAAAAGTCGGGTGGGACGCCACCTAATCATGTGCTGTATGCCATATAGTATGAAAGACTAGCCATCTTAAGTACGAATATGGTTGTCTCATTCTTCACTCATTTTTCTTCCTTCAATTTTCTGGTTTACAAATTCTTTCAATTGGTTGTTGCATTGTTATTCCTTATTCCGTTTTTAATCAAAATCATGTTCACACACTCTCCTCTTGCGCAAAGTTTGATCTCTTGACGATTTCATAAGAAATGAAATAGGGTGATATGTGGAACCATACAACGAACATAGATACGACTGCAAATCGATAAATGGTGGACATCTGCGAGCGAGGAAGAAAGGGATGCACCGACAAATGTGGACATGACAAAGATCTCATCAGTATGGTAGATTGCGTTAACGTAATGCACTTCAAACCAGAGGATTTCGACGCGAAATGAATGGTTAGCGAATCGTACATTAATTACGAAATAAGGAAGTGATGTTGTGTGCCCAAACGGAGCAAACGAGTAGCGGGACAACGATCAAAGATCAAGAAAATTCTGAATAATGACTCTGACATGCAATTACGACGTGAAACATCACTTCGTCGCTGGAAGATACTGGTTGTGAAGATTCAAGATGGAAGAAATCTTAAATGTAATCAAACTTCCAGCGTGTTCTTCAAGAAATTATGAAGTTCTCTAACTTGCGTAGATAAGTGATTGTGAATTCAATGCTCATACCCGAGTCAGTGACGAAATTTCGATATTAAGCCATAAGTGGAGATGAAGCAATAGTGACTCGATTGTGAAACTTTTCAAGAAATAATGATCTAACGATTGAGTTTCCACCAGATTGTGACGGTAATAATGAAGACCATGCGCAGTTATTAAAAGATAAACCGATTAATAATGGTCAGAAATAAATTAACAGAATCATGAAATCAAACCTTAAATTCATTAGGGACAATTCGTAATATTCTAAAAAGAATTGAGAAATGTATGGTTATATTAATCATTGTGGGTTTCAGACCCAATCCCAATTAAAAAGAGATATGCTATGCTAGTCAGATGCTGATCAAAGGTGAATTGTGGGAATTGATGATTTGGTTGATTGATGGTGTCGGCTTGAGTCCGACTGGTAGTCAATGGTGTAGGGGGAAGTGCTGCCCAAATTTTCAGAAATTACCCTATAGTTAAGAACAAAGAAATATATTGTCGTTCTCGTCAGTACTCCAAATAATTGCAATTTCGGTTCTAGAAAAAGTTGTTATGACCAAACCAACTTTATATAATTGGTCTTTGATTCCAGTTAGCTAGTCAGCACTTGGTTTAAGTGATCATTTAAAGGAGTTGATTGATCCACTTTGCCAACTAATGGTTAGTTAAATGGAAATCGATTCCAATTAGATTGAGTCAATCTCTAACATGATTTCCAGATCCGAAATTAGAGTGATAAGAAATTTGGAGAAAGTAATGGCGTTAACGTAAATTAAAAGGCCTAGTTCAATTAGCGTGATATTATTATAATCAGGTGCAAGGTGTGATCCAGAAGAATATGCTTTTTTCAATGAATAAAAAGGAATATGAAGTTATTGGTTCATGCTAGTAAGAAGAATATTTCAAGACCTGAAGGTATGAGATAAAACCAAGAGATTATATCATCTGCAATAGCGTTCCAGGAAAAACTGGGGTGTGTACCCATATCAAATGATGAATTAATAAAATATTTGAATGTACACTTCTTTTGAACGGCGGTTGAATATAAGTTACTGTAGAATAATGGAAAGCTCGCAAATTCAAGCATCCAATGAAAGACGGAGATTGATGAAGTCCGCATGTGAACTCAGGAAAAGAGATGATAGTCAATGAAGAGAAGTCAAACACGCGATTTGTGATACGCCAAGAAAGGCTAAGAAACTAGCTACCGAGGAAATTCGATAATTCTATTAGTAAGAATTTAAACAGTACAAATAAAAGCCTTCATTCCAGTGTGAACTTCAGAAATGACCTATCCAATAATAAATAGAGTAATATTACTAAGAAAAAGAAATTTGTTATGTATGAAAAAGATAATAAATAATGAGAACGAAGAACTAATCAAGACAAGAAGTGAAATCAAAAGGATGATAAAGAAATTTTATAGAATAATCTAGAAAATATGCAAGGGAACGTCGATTGTGCCAGAACTGTTGGAAAATGAGGCGAAACGCCGATCGTTGGAGATAGGAAATTTTTTTCAAGAATGCGTGTAAACAGGAAAAGTGACGTAATGGCATTGGTGGCAAACTGCTAGAGAAGAACATTACAATGAATCTGATGTCAGAATTCTTTAAAATTAAAGTAAAGTCCCGGAGATTCGAGCAAATGATTTGCTAAGGTTACCTCGGGGAATGAGGTAAGAATTTCTCGTCGGTTACTGCACAGAGTCAAATTGGTATCAAAAGCCCTGTATAGTCTAACTCAATAGGGATAAAATAATAAGTACAGGAAAACTTCAGAAATGTGGAATGAAAGAATAATGAAATAAAGGGTATCGTGCGCCATGCATAAAAGCGGTCATAGAAAAGAAGATGAAGGTATGAAGTTATGCATCGATTATCAGAAATCTTAAATTTGAAGATTAAGTGGACACAATGTACCGGGAGTATTGGGATAGTATGATTGTATTTATTTATAACATCCTCGCTAATTCAGGGACTAAGGAAGACCAAGGTGAACGCCTGAGGATATGCTTGCGAAGAGTTGAAAAATAGCAGCTGCTTTCTTAGCCTCAAAGTTATGAATGCTGGGTATAATTGATTATGAGCTCCAGTGTGTGGTTAACTACCAAATAGGAAAGGTCCATTTAGGAATAGATGTTTCAAGTAGAAATAAAAGAGTGAATACCATTAAGATTGTTGAGAAATGGTTAAAAGAATTGGAAAAGTTAGAAATTGAAGAATAGGTTTTGATCCGTCTTCTGGGTTATGCTGATACTTACTTTGTTGTTGAATATCAAAGGTGGTATTAATGCAGATGATTGATGTTGACTTCAGTATGAAACGATGTGAGCATCAAAGTTCGTATTGATATCTAATTTGATAGGACAATAAATTGTGTGTAATTTGTTCAAAGCAAGGATTAATTTTATAATTAATTATTGAGCTGTATGACTTTAATTTGTATCAAAATGATTTTTTATTAAATATTTATTTATTTCTGCTCATAACTGCTAAAAATTGCTCCTAAAATTATTTTTGTTGTTTTATAATTTTATTTATTATTTTTAGGAGTTTATAAAATTTAGGAATCAATATTTTATTAATTATTTATCTTTAAATCATTTTCTGATTTCATTTAATGGTAAAATCAATATTTAATTCCAGAATACTTTAAAAATTATGAAAATTTTATTTTATTAAGTTTGGAATATTTCAAGAATTTTAAAATTATTTCAGAAATTTTCTGGCTTCCATTTAACCGCACGTGTATTCGTTAAAATCGTAAAATACGGGTCGGATGTGCGTTTCAAAAATAATTTTTAAAATTATAAATTTTTTTATGATAATTAGTTTTAATTATCTTGGGAATTTTAAATCTGTTCTGATAAAATTTTCGGGCGGTTGTTACCTGTAAATTATTTATTGAAATGGTTAATTACAGTGCGAAACGGGATAATAACGGGATTAAGATAAAATAAAGAAAAAAAATGCAGCAGAAGGGGGGAGGGTTTTTAATCGGGTAACCCGTTTGTTCATTTCAGGTCAGGTAATTCCTTAATCAATCTCTCATCTCTCTTCTTATCTCTTCTCTCTTCCTCTCTGATTTCTCTTGCGATTCTCTACATCTCTCTATCTCCTTTTGCCTCTTTGTGTTCTGCCTCTTCCTCTCGGTGATTCCGGCCGCCGGAGTCCTGTTGTTTCCGGTTTCTTGGTCACTGTTTTCTTCCTCTCGGTGACATCACCGCCTTGATTCAGTTTTGGTGGCGGTATTTATACACGCATGCGCGTGTGTATGTATGCATCGTGTGTGTGTTGCCGCTGTTGAACTGTTAAGGTGAGGCTGTGGATCGATTCTGGTGTTCCGCCGTTGTATTTCCGTGTGTATGGTCTGTGTAATTTTTCTGGTCTGTGGTTGTTTCAGTTTTGGGATGGTTCTGGTGGCGCGTGAATTGCACGCACGACTGTGTGTTTGTGCGCAGTTTGTGTGCATGGAACTTAATATTTTATTAATTTTATTTCTGTTTTATGCAGGTATTAAATGAATAATATTCCTGATTAAACGTACTTACCGTGCGGGAATTTGATTTGATTATCGGTGAAATTTATTTGGACACCCGAATAATTTCGGGCACCAATAAATTTTACCGCCGTCGGCGATGAGCCTCGGCGAGCCGACGGTTCATCGCCGACGGCGGGCGATGATGATTTCTATCTGAGTCCTAAATTATAAATAAATAAAATTAGTTGAGAAGTTAATTTTGAAACGAAAAGAAAAATAAAATACGAATAACAATAATTGAATTTATATCGGTGATTGGGATTGATAATCGAATTGTGGATTGGATTGGTCGTCGTTGTTGTGATTGACGTCGAGATGACTCGACGGGTAGGCCGATAAATAAAGGAAACGCTGCCCGATTTTCAGAAAATTAATTCCAAAAATACGAGAACGTAACCTGTAATTGTCGGAAATGTTGAACGAAGATATAATTGAACTTTATGAAACCGATTTGCGTGACGTAAGAAAATATTTTGTGAATAATCGATTACCCTATTTTTCAAAATAATAAATATACGTATTTTTCGAAATTAAATACCGAACCGATTTTCGAAGATGTGAATAATAATTGCTATGTGTATTTCGATAATACATATAAATATGAATTCGGTTATGAAATCGTATGGGTAGAATAGGATAGTGGTGTTATGTTAAGCGAGATGATTATCTGAATTAGGGTATTTCAACCCTGTAGGTCTTAGTCGGAAGACCCGAGACGTGACGTTGGACTAGGAATGATCTAGTGATTAGACATTGGGATCAATGAAGTTCCAATCGAAGAACCTGAGTGTCGGGATCGTGTCCAGAATAGAATAGTAGTTTGACAATAAAGCCGAACGATGAAAGTCGAACCAAAGTCAATAGCGGTTAAAGCTTATTGAGGCAAGTATTCCAGAACATTCTTTTATATACTGCAAGTATTCTGGATTTTCTTTTAAATACTGCAAGTATTCTTGAATTTTATTTTAATTACTGCAAATATTTATTCGCTCCTATTCTAAGTTCAGAATAGTTAAATATTTTACATTTCGCTGCAATTATTCTGATTATGCATGTTCGTTTATTCTTGGTCCTGTAATTCGATTGCTCTCTTGAGCAGATACCCATTCTTTCGGGTTATTTGCGAACCCTGGATTGGGATGTTTTGAATTCAAAATGATTTGACATTAAAATACTCCATGGGCTGGATAATGATGATGTTTTGGGGATTAAGTGTGTCTTAATCCTGAGGACCGGGATGACTGGTGCCTCGAGATGGGCCGTAGTGCCTGGATATCCGACCGGATCTATATATTGAGATATAGATCTGCATTATATTCTGACTGATCAGCAGAATATAGATGCGAACTAGTGTCCAGTCTAATTTGTTGTTGATTGCCATTAACGGCATTCTCTCTCGAATGATTGTATGATTCCAAAACCGGACAAAACCCTGATTCAGGAGATGAATCGGGGAATCGCTTGTCATTTTTGGATTTTAGTTAAAGGCTAGTGACAGCCAACGTTTATTCGCTCACTCACTCAAAATAAATTGAATTGTTTAAAATTATTTTGAAATTTTGTCCGGAAGTTTTTCTTTGATATTAATGTTGAACTCAAAATATATACTTGCTGGGCATTTTTGGCTCACTCTTGCTTTGTAAATTCTTATTTCTGCCAGAAATAGATAAAGATTAAAGTGAATAGCTTTGATAGACAGCAGAAGTTAGAGAAATTTCCGTTGCGAGATATTGAAGGTGTAAGAAGAATGTGACAAGAGCATTAGTTCAAAGGTATTTACACTTGTATTATAGTTAAAGTGAGTTGTAGAAGGTTAGATTCTTGTTTCATAACATAACCTGTAAACGATCCAGATTCAAGGGGTTATTTATTTATTTCTTTACTTTATGTAATAATTGTTTAGTGACACCAAATCTTGACCCCGGATTTGGGGCGTTACAAAATGAACAACAAGTTTATTTTCGAGAGAATGAACTGTTGCCATCAGTTGTAGACAGAATAGACCCAAATGTAACCATGTTCGTGCAATGGTTTCTAAAAAATAAGGAAGATACAGCTGCAAGAGATCTAACATTTGTAGAGTTTCCTGAAAAATTCTTATGGGATGAAACACAAAAGATTTGGAAACGTCGCAAGAATAAGATTTCTGTTATTGGTCGTGTGCTTTATGTTCATCCCACAGCAGGTTAGTAGACTTATTATATTATTTATAAATTAATAATTTATATTATCATGTATATAATTGTTTTACGGAAGAATATATTTTTCATAAATGTATATATGCATATAGAAAGATCCTAGACATGTGACTTAAGTTAAAAATATTTTATCAAATTATAAATGTTATATGAAAATCATTTATGCACAAAGGTTTAAAATAATAAAAAGAATTGCCTAATTTGCCCTAAAATGATTTATGGAGTTTTATTAAGATCTACAATATAAGAAGCATTACTAGCATTTATGTAAATTTTAGAACATGGCACACAATTTTTATTAGAATTTTAAGTATCTATAAATTTAAATTTTGTTAAGCTTAGTTCTTTGATAATAACAGTGCATACTACACTAGAAAGGGAATATATATACATAATTCTGTGATAAATTAACATTTAAGAAGTACCTGAGAAAACCTGAACTATAACTTCAGATCATTTGCCTTTCTTTTATTTTTTATAGTTTCCTCCTAAATTTATACCAAGTTTATAGATAAGATGCAAGATTACTATTAACTAGCAGTCATATTGTTATACACCCAACTAAGTTTGATGGATATATTCAGGTCTGTCATTGAGACTTAAGTTTGTAGCTATCATATTAAGATTTTTTTTGTTTGACCTTCTTGGGTAACAAAATGTTTCCCGCAACCAGGCTTCCTAATTTTATTATTAGAGAGCTTACAATATTTTGTTAAATTATAAATTTAAATACTAATTATTGCTAAAAACTTTAGCATCTACCACAAACTTTACCATGTGACCAATAACAAATCAATTTTGTACAACTTCATTAGCATCTCCCAATAACTTTACCATGTGGGTATATAGTCATATAGTGTGGTTTAGGACATACTAATTTTATTTTAATTTTTATCTATCTCTCTTCTACTTTAATCTGTTACATGTGTACTTTCTTTTCTATTCAATGTGATGATATCTGAATGAACTTATTAGTATCAAAAGATCAAACATAAAGGTTATTGTTGATTTATACTGGTACACGTAATTTGACAACTGCTTACCTGATTGCAGGTGAAAGATTCTATCTGAGAATATTGTTGAACTTTGTGTGGGGTGTATTGTCTTTTGAAGATGTTCGCACAGTAAATGGTATTGTCTACAACACCTATAAATAAGCTTGCTTTCATCTTGGTCTATTAGATTGTGATGATGAATGGCATGCTGCGATTACAGATGCTTCTATCCATCAGACCGGTGCTCAATTGCGTGAGTTATTTGTTACGCTATTATTATTTTGTGATATTTCAGATGTCAGGGCTTTATGGGATAGACATTGGAAGATTTTTTCTGATGATATAGAGCGTAAACAACGAAGAGATTTTCCAAGTGCGGATTTTGTAATGAGTGACCAACAATTAGAGAGTCTTACATTATATGACGTGGACTTACAATTATGAAAAAGAGGCAAAACAATATGTGATTTTCCGACTCTTCCAAAGCTAAATGACGATTTGCGAAGACAAAGTAACAACACCCTTTTATATGAAGAAAATATGTATGACATGCATGGATTGGCTATTGAAGGAAAAAAATTATCATGCTATGTTAAATGACAAACAAGCAGACATTTTTGAGACAGTTGTGAACAATGTTAGGTGTAAAACCGGGGGTTTATTTTTCGTTTATGGATATGGAGGTACATGAAAGACTTTCCTATGGAAAACTATAATAAGTAATCTTAGGACAGAAGGAAAAATAGTGCTTGCAGTTGCATCTTCTGGCATTGCATCACTATTATTTGAAGGTGGTCGAACTACACATTCCAGATTTAAGATACCAATTGATGTGAATGAGAATAACACATGTGATATAAAACAACAATCATTTTTAGCCGAACTCATTGTGCAATGTGATTTGATAATTTGGGACGAGGCTCCAACGAACCATAAATTTGTCTTTGAAGTTGTTGATCAGTCAATTCGTGATCTAATGCGTCATAAAGACAAGAACAACCTAAACACACCTTTTCAAGGCGACGAAATCTCTGAAAGCGGATATTATTTCAATAAAAAGCACTTGGAAACTTGAAAGGATGCTCACAGGGCACAATATAACATGTTCACAACACATAAGCCATAAATCACCAAATAATAGTAATCATAATGACATTGGTTTATATCGCCTGATATCCAACTTGGAGTAACTTCAAAGAAAGAGATAACATTTCCGACATCAAGCATAAAATGTTACAATGATAATAGTCCGGAAATTTGGTTTAACTAAATTCAAGTATTCCTCAATAGAGGCATCTCCATAAAGAGTAACCGTTTCATGTATAAAGATATTGTCTACCAGTTTCAGTAATATAATAAATACAAGTAACATAACAGCACAGAAGAAAGAGTCCTCATAACTCAATAAAGCATTAGTGGGAAACATAATATAAGGAGTTTCTCTAGATCTTCAAATCTTTGCCCCTCGAGAAATGAGAATGACTCCTCAAGGCACCTTCTGTTGAACTCCAATGCGTACCAAGAACTACATATGTAGAAAGCCTTTTTTTAGTTAATCAGATATAGTGATGTTTTAGCCATTGGAGATTATAAACAGCTAATACGTACCACATATTGAATGGAAGAAACATGCTGCTTTTTTTTCTATTCATTTCAGAGACTAGCTGGTCTATTGATACTATTTTTGGGCATCCTGGTGTGTCAAAGTATATCTTCAGGTGCCTGAGCTGTGTATTGGTCATAATTTATAAGTGGCATGTAGAACATAAATATCTCAGATACATAAAAAATACCAGTGAAGTGTAAAATTTACTCTTAATTAGCATTAGTAATTTGATCTAAGGGTTGATCAGCCACAGGATATTTTTGGGTCTGAGTAGGTCCTGTTTCGACCACAAATTCTGTAAATGCAAGCAACAGATCGGCATTGACACATAGAATAGAGAATATTAAAGTAGTTCAGTTCATATCTTTTTTGAATTAACTAAACGGATCATACCATTATCAAGTGTCAAACCATTCCCTGGTGGGCTAGCTAACTTATAATTTGGATCAATATTCTGCCAGGTAGTCTCCTCTGCAATAGTCTCAAGACAAATTGATATGCACCAAAAACCATGGAAGCTGATCGAAATCCCCCAACTCCAATTGATGCGAGTCCAAGGGAGAAGTATAAAAGAATCATAACTTGGAAAGTTGTGGAGGGCTGACATTGTTCATATCAGTATAACGGTCAGAGTAGCATTAAAAAACTCCAGAGGAAAATAGTAAACTAACAAACTTGGAGCCAGTTTGAGATAGAGTGAAATGTCTGAGAATACAAATTTGCAAAACAACTAGACCATCAATCTTCTACATATCAGAATCATTAATATAAATAAGTTTATATTAACAAAAAATCCCAGATAAAATTTATATTACTTGGAATCAGCAAGTTCTTTATTTTGACCTAACTACACGAGCCATGAACTATTTTATCTTCTTCCCTAGAAACCTTCTTCGCGGTTGATTGACGAGGACCGTAAGCCCAACTACAAAGAAGATAATACAACATCGGCATTGACACATAGAATAGAGAATATTAAAGTAGTTCAGTTCATATCTTTTTTGAATTAACTAAACGGATCATACCATTATCAAGTGTCAAACCATTCCCTGGTGGGCTAGCTAACTTATAATTTGGATCAATATTCTGCCAGGTAGTCTCCTCTGCAACAGTCTCAAGACAAATTGATATGCACCAAAAACCATGGAAGTTGATCGAAATCCCCTAACTCCAATTGATGCGAGTCCAAGGGAGAAGTATAAAAGAATCATAACTTGGAAAGTTGTGGAGGGCTGACATTGTTCATATCAGTATAACGGTCAGAGTAGCATTAAAAAACTCCAGAGGAAAATAGTAAACTAACAAACTTGGAGCCAGTTTGAGATAGAGTGAAATGTCTGAGAATACAAATTTGCAAAACAACTAGACCATCAATCTTCTACATATCAGAATCATTAATATAAATAAGTTTATATTAACAAAAAATCCCAGATAAAATTTATATTACTTGGAATCAACAAGTTCTTTATTTTGACCTAACTACACGAGCCATGAACTATTTTATCTTCTTCCCTAGAAACCTTCTTCGCGGTTGATTGACGAGGACCGTAAGCCCAACTACAAAGAAGATAATACAACATCGGCATTGACACATAGAATAGAGAATATTAAAGTAGTTCAGTTCATATCTTTTTTGAATTAACTAAACGGATCATACCATTATCAAGTGTCAAACCATTCCCTGGTGGGCTAGCTAACTTATAATTTGGATCAATATTCTGCCAGGTAGTCTCCTCTGCAACAGTCTCAAGACAAATTGATATGCACCAAAAACCATGGAAGCTGATCGAAATCCCCCAACTCCAATTGATGCGAGTCCAAGGGAGAAGTATAAAAGAATCATAACTTGGAAAGTTGTGGAGGGCTGACATTGTTCATATCAGTATAACGGTCAGAGTAGCATTAAAAAACTCCAGAGGAAAATAGTAAACTAACAAACTTGGAGCCAGTTTGAGATAGAGTGAAATGTCTGAGAATACAAATTTGCAAAACAACTAGACCATCAATCTTCTACATATCAGAATCATTAATATAAATAAGTTTATATTAACAAAAAATCCCAGATAAAATTTATATTACTTGGAATCAGCAAGTTCTTTATTTTGACCTAACTACACGAGCCATGAACTATTTCATCTTCTTCCCTAGAAACCTTCTTCGCGGTTGATTGACGAGGACCGTAAGCCCAACTACAAAGAAGATAATACAACATATTGATAATAACATGTTGACAACAAACTTGCAAGCAATTACTAAAATGCTCCTGGCCTGTGAATCTTACATAATATGTCTCTCCAAACACCCGATTTCGAGTGAAAGTAATATCCTTCATGAGGCTTAAGTCTGACATTTCCTCAGTTGCCTTGCATCTCTATGTTTCACAAATAGGATGATTGCAATACTGTTTCTAGACCTTTGGACAAGCACTCAATAACTAAAATTGCAGGTATGTTAATACATTTAACCATTTTAATAAATACAATGATCGATCTTGATTAGTCATTTTACAATACAATGCTTAATCTTGATTAGTCATTTTATAAATTAGTTTTTTTAAAAAAATTAACATATAATAGGAAATAATAAAATCCAAAATCTACTATCTACCCCGTGCATCGCACGGGTTATATGCTAGTACTTGTAAGCGGTAAAAACCCTCAAGAATAATATTTTGCTACTAGAGGTGCGTTAATTTTTTTCCTCAGTGTTTATAAATGCAGTCAAGGGCGGATCGTGGGCTGGGCTGGGGTTTACTCCAGCCCATGTCAAATTTTAACAGCCCACTTAATTTTCAGTATCAATCCCAGTCACTTATACATCTAGCCCATGTGACATTTTCTGAAGCCCTATATATATATATATGTGCTCGAGCAAACCCCAGCCCACGATATATATATATATATATAGCTCAATATGTTTTGAATACTCTAACCCAATAGAATTTGACAGCCCATTACACATTATAATAATTCAAAGTAAAGTACAACAAAAAGAAACAAAAGCAATGTGTGATACAACGTTTGTTCTGCTGCTTATAGAAAAACACAAACCCCTATCCCTAGATTAAAATATTATGTCGCCCTGTGTTTATCAAACAAATTGTCTCTCCCCCTGGTTCACTTTTCTTTCACAAATTTTATCAATGTAAGTTTGTTAATCATATTAATCATTTAATTTTGTTGATTAGTTTTTTTATATGTCTATGTTCTCTTTGTGTTTATTATTATAAAAGGTATAAATTTAATGTAAGCAGTTAATTGTGAATACGGGCTGTCAATATGTTATATGTAATTAAATTAATTAGGTCAATCTTTTAAATTTAATGCATTTTTTTAACAGATTTAGATAGAGTGTGGGTATTAATAATGAGTGATAGTCGTGGGGAAAAAATATTTTTTAGTTACCGGTGATATATAAAATCTAAATTTGATTGGTACTAACCCCGGGAAATTATATAATAAAAGAAATTATATATTTTTTTTTCTATGTGCTCCTTAAAATTAAAGACATTATAAAATTTTCTATTAAATAATATTAATTTTGTTTCAGGGATCAAGGTCGAAAAAGAAAGACATTATTGTCTTATTTTCCTACTTCCAGTGTTAAGCCTGCAACTACTCCTAGTGTTACAGTTATGAGGGAAGAGTATCTGAAAGGCTGATCTTCGACATAAAATGGGGGAAGAGTATTTAAGAGAGACTATACTTATCAATATTAAGAGTGAGTATGGCGAAAAAATTGATCGAGATGAAGTGTTAAAATAATTTTATGCTAAAAAGAATTGTCGAGCACAACTCAAATGATTTGAGTTAATCTTATTTTATCTGTCATTGCTTAACTAATATATTTATAACCTACTTTTTGCATAATTTGGATTTCATCAATAGGATAGTTGAACTTTATGATTTTTATTTTACTTGTATATGCTAGTTTACTCATATATCATTTTGTTGAATCGTAAAAAAAAATCACTCCAGCCTCAGTAAGTTTATAATCCTGGTCCGACGAATGCAGTCTTATGCATGTGTACAAACAAGGTATGCTTTGTATGATTTTGATTTTGATGGTTTGAAGATATATCCTTTTTATGGCTTATCACTTGGCCTTCATATATCAATAACTGTAAATAAAAGATGAATATCACAGACATGTGATTGTCCGGAGTGGAGATTTTAAGGCAAATACAAGGTAAACTGATAAGTCTACAATATTATTATATTATTAAGACTATAATTTTACGAGATAATCTCTTTACTTTCATTTTCCAACCCCTTCAAATGGGGTTGTTGTCTTATATTTATAGCAAGTCCCAAATGGGCTTTATCTTACAAAATGGGCAACATTTGTCCCCCTCCCAGTTTGCGTAATATATTTAGATTTGTGTTTTTCTACTTCTTTACTTTTGCACTTTGAATCTTGAGATTTTTGCTTCGGTACATAAATGAAGTTAGTGATCGGATAGGGGTATAAAATGAAAAAGACGATAAGAAAAAATAAGCAAGAAAACAAGAGCAATTGCAAACTCAAAATAGAAGTGAAATGTGTGTACTAAAAAAAAGAAAAACAATGTTTTTTTTGTTTTGGACATATATATAGCCGTTCGCGTGTGTTTAAATTTATTTTTTCGAATTTCTTTGCAGATTGGCGGACTAGACTCTTCGACTTCCTCCAGGTCATCTAAAAGGCCGCCGTTGCACGCTCTCCGTTCACAACCTCCTTATGAGTCATCTTCTTTCTCATTTTTCTTTCTACTTGTGTGTCCGTCGTGTTTGTCCGTAGTCTACGAATTTAAGATGGCCGATTTTTCCTCATCGTCGTCTTTGCGTAGTGCTTCCAATCGGGACCCTGGGAAGAGACCCTTAGAGGAGGGCAATGAAGAGTCCGTTTTGAATTTGGATAACCTGGAAATTCCGAATTTAGGTCAGTGTGTATCCTTTGATTTTCTGGAGGGTGATGATTTTTTAAAAGGTATGCCCGATGGTCCTTTGTCTTCTCCTCCCCTAAGCTCTCGTACTCTAGATTTCTGGAATAGGGTAGTCGAGGAGAGCCTTCGATTAGGTAGGGTCGAGTTTGAGGGTAAGCCCAGCTTGAATTATCTTAGTTATTACATCACCGTCGACCCTCCTGTGAGCAAGTTAAAAAGTTATATCGACATGTCTAATGGTTATCGGTACCGGGTGCCGACAGCTGATGAGAGAGTTTTGATGATGCCAGAGTTTGGAATGCATGGGGTTATAATGATTATGTTTCAATTTGGTCTTCGATTGTCGATGCATCCCTTCTTCCTGACGATGTATGAGGCCATCGGGTGTGGCCTTGGACAGTTGACGCGGAATTATATTGCTTAATTAAGCGGATTCATGGCATTATGTTGTGATAAGGGTCGACCGCCGACTCTGAAGTTGTTTTTCTCTATTTATGGTGTGCCTTACTATGGCGGGCAAGTATACTTTGACTCTCAACATAAGAGGATGAAGATCGTTAGCGTTAGATCATCGAACTCCGGTTATCACACCCAATGGTTGTTCGTTGGGGGTCCTGATTTGGTATTTGTAAAACCTAGTGGGAAGGTCAGTCAGGGTACGATCGACTATTTGAACAATATGGAGAAACACGATACTGCTTATCTCGATGAATTTCATGGGTCAAGATCGTTGTATACACACTTAGACTTGAAGGATTCTGGCATTTTGGAAATGCACGATTGTAAGGGGGATGTCTGTTTATTGTTGCCCATATCCTGTCTATGTCGCTTGTTTTATTCCTATTGTTATTACCATATGCTCTTGTTTGTTTGTTCTTTTCTCTCTCTCCCCCTTTTTTTGTATATATATAGTGTCTCTGACCCGCTTTTTCTTATCTTTGTGTTTCAGTGGATGGAGCTTCTTTGAAAAAAGTTTTAGACGGCGGGGTTCGAGAAGAGATGGACAAGGCTATGATGCTTTTGTTGCAACGTGCTTCAAGGAAGCCTTTTGATGCGGCTAAACCTGGACCGTTGGAGTCCATCATTCGGTTTCTATAGAACTGCTCGATGATCAAGGTAATAAAGTGGTTGAGGATCATGAAAGGGTTGTGTCAGACATTGTTCGTGTAGAGGCTAACCCTCGGAAGCGCCTTCGACGAGAAGAAGACGAGGGTTTGGTTGGTGATCAAGAATTTATTGCCGAGGGTGTAAACAAGACCTTGACGGTTGCTGGAAATAGGGTTTTTATGGGGAATACCGTCGACCAGCGATCTAAAAAAGAGGTGATGAGGGTCGAGATTCAGCCCATCGAACGATGGACGGGTGGATCCACCGTGCCCTTGAGGGCTCTTAATCTTTTTAATCTTCCTCGGGATTTGGTGGCATATGAGGGTCGAAGGCGTGGGGACCTTGCTGATCGATGTAAAAGTCGAGCTGGACTGGTATGCGTACTTCTTTCTTCCTACCCTCTTTTTTCCTTTCTTGTCTTTTTTTTACATGCGTGCTATACGCCACTTGACATATATATATATATATTGGTGTAGTTCCTTTCCGATTTTATGTATATTATGGAGGATTACAGAGCTGATGTTGGTGGTGAAGTTCGTTCAAAGTTGGAGGCTGAGATTACTGCTCTAAAGGGGGAAAGGAAGAAAGCCGGGGCCAGTTTTGCAGAGCTCGAGAAGAGGGCGGGTTACTTGGCTAAAGCCAATGCTGCGCTCTCGAGGAAAGTTGGGGAGATGGAAGTTGCTGAGAAGACACTAAGTGATAGGGTTCGGGAGCTCGAGGGTCGACTTCGTGAAGTCTAGAAAGAACGTGATGAGGAGAGGAACAAACGTCAAGGCTTGGATCGACAAGTTGAAGGGATGGATAGTTCGTATAAACTGATAGTAGAGGAGAATGAAAATTTGAAGCGTGAGGTGCAGAAAGGTGTGGAAGAGATTTCCGATGCTTTGGGCGATGGTTATGGAAGATGTTATCGTCGGATGGAGGAGGCCGGTTTCACAGTTGAGGGTCATGCCTTCGAGGATTACCTTCGAGATCTTGCGTTGAAGGGTAATGATGCATGAAGGCGGGGTATGCACCGTAGACCTTTGTAATTGAATTAAGTATTTTTATGAACTTAAGTATTTCATCGATATCACCGGATGACGGATTTATAGTGTGTTCTAGACTTGGTTAAAATTCTTCACCATTTTTGCTCGTTTTTTTTATATCGAATTTACATCTGGATTTCGATGATGGATTTTTATGAAAATTCTCGATTTGATTTATCGAACTTGCCAAATGCTTAATCATGTTGGATACTTAGGAAATATCTTAAAGTGAATATTCTTCTTCCTTATTATGAGGGAGAGATATATACATATTTTTTAAACGAAAAGGATTTCCTTTATCTATCCTAATACAAATCTTTGTGAGGAAGCTTTTAGTTTTTGCCATTTCTGAAAGAGATAAAGTAAATAGATATTTATACTTCTTGTTTTTTGAAATAAGTTAAAAGCATTCATTTGTCATAACTTAATCATCCCTCAATGGGGGTCTCATAACGACCCTCATTGCATCGAAGGTTTGTCTTTGATATGGCATTAACTGCCTCAAGATAACAAGCTACATATGAAATTAAATTACTGATAGAACTTTTTGAGATGAATCCCATTCCAGGTGTTTTTGATGGGCTTGCCGTCCAGGTGAGCGAGTTCATAGGTCCCCGTACTTACCACCTTCGAGACCCGGTAAGGCCCTTCCCACGCTGGTTTGAATTTTTCTGAAATAATGGGTTGTGATGCCGCAGAATCTCTTAGAACGAGGTCTTCGACTTTGAGGCCCTTGGACTTGACCTTTTTGTTGAAGTATCTTGCGGTGTTTTCCTGCTAGGCGACCATTCGCATTCGGGCTTCTTCCCTTGTTTCTTCTAATAGGTCGTTGTGAAGGCGTAAACCCTTGAGGGAGAGGATAGGATCGAACATCTCGACCCGTGGGGAAGTTAGACTTACCTCGACGGGTAGTATAGCATCAACGCCGTATGCAAGGCGGAAAGGGGTTTCACCCGTTGCTCTTCGGGGGGTTGTTCTATACAACCATAAGACATTTGGGAGTTCATCGACCCAACAACGGGGTACTTCTTCGATTCTTTTCTTCAGGCCTTGCAGGATGGTTCTATTTGTTACCTCTGCAAGCCCATTAGCTTGGGGGTATGCTACAGATGCCTTGATATATTGAACTTTTAAGTCAAGCAGGGCCTTCTCAAACTGTGTCCCAACAAATTATGTGCCATTATCAGAAACTAGGATTCTGGGGACCCCGAAGCGAAAGACAATATATTCCATAAAGAATTCTATCATTTCCTTTTCTCGGATCTTGGAGAGGGGTTTTGCTTCGACCCATTTGGTTGCGTAATCCACATCGACCACGATGTATTGGCATTGATTTCTGGATTTTGGAAAGGGACCCACAATATCTATTCCCCACTAGAAGAAGGGGCAGGGACTAAGTATCGAATTTAGCTCAGTCGTGGGTCGATGGCTTACATTTCCGTGGAGTTGACATGCTTCACATTTTCTGATATAATCTTCACAATCCCTTCGAATTGTCGGCCAGTATAGTCCTTGTCTGATCACTTTAAGGGCTAAGGTCTTCCCCCCAAGATGCTCACCACAAATTCCAGTATGTACCTCAATAATTGCTTGGAGAGCTTCTTCTAAAGACAAACAACGGAGTCGTGGTTCAGAGAGAGCACGTCGATATAACATGGAGCCCACAACACAGTAGTTTCTGGCCTTGAACATAAGTGCGCGAGCCTCAGTTTTATACTCAGGCAACTTATTATCGATGATATAGTCGAGGAGAGGTTGACGCCAGTTGAGGCTAGTCTGGATCTGATTAATCGATGCTTCGTCGATAGAGGGAGCCGCTAAGACATCGACGTATATCGGGCTGAGGTTAACAGGAAGACTAGATGATGCCAGTTTGGCAAGAGAGTCGGCCCACTGGTTTTCCTCTCTGTCGATATTCGACATTTTCCATGAAGAGAATTTCTTAAGTAGCTCTTGTGTTCTTGTCAAGTATTGGGACATCTTTTCATTATGTGTCTTAAAGTCTCCACTTATTTGTTTAGAGACCAACTGAGAGTCCCCGAATATGTCGACGACTTCTGCCTCAAGATCGGATGCGAGCTTTAGTCCTGCGATGAGTGCCTCGTACTCGGCCACGTTATTTGTGGCGGAGAACCCAAATCTGAGCGCTTGTTGGATTTTGAATCCTTCTGGACTGATTAATATAACCCCCGCTCCTCCGGAGTTGGATGTCGAGGACCCGTCCATGAACAAAAGCCAGGGGCGCGATTGGTCGTCTTTCGACTTTTGTGCCTTGGATTTGAACTGGCATTCAGCGACAAAATCTGAGAGAACCTGGGCCTTGATCGCTGTTCGGGGTTTGTACTCGATGTAGAATTGTCTTAACTCGATTATCCAGGCTGCGAGCCTGCCCGTTATGTCGGGCTTGTGCAAAATTCTTTTTACAGGTTGATTGGTGAGAACATGGATTTCTCTCGCTTGAAAATAGTGCCGAAGCTTTCGACTCGCAACCACAAGAGCATATACGAGGTTTTCGACTTGTGGATACCTTGTTTCTGCATCCCAAAGTGAATGGCTAATGTAGTACACATGGATATCTTTTCCTTCATCGACACGAACCAATACTGCCGCAACAGTTTCATCGGAGGTAGATAGATATACTCGTAAAGGCTCACCAGTTAAGGGTCGAGTTAGAATTGGAGGATTCGTCAAGAATGTTTTTAATTCTGTGAAATTCTTTTCACAATCTTCATTCCACTCAAACTGCGGGGATTTAGGAGCTTTCTTCATTACAGAGAAAAATAGGAGGCACCTCTTCGAGGATTGAGGAATGAACCTTCTAAGTGCGGCTATGCATCCGGTGAGTTTTTGTAGGTCTTTGATAGATCTTGGGTTGTCCATTTCCAAGATTGCTTTTGTCTGAGCTGGCTCTGCCTCGATACCTTTCTGGGTGACCAGGAACCCTAAGAATTTACCCGCCGTAAGGCCGAACGAACACTTTGCTGGGTTCAGTCGCATGTTGTTTGCCCTTGCATTTGTAAACGTTTCACGAAGATCTTTTACATGATCTGAGGAAATTTTTGATTTTGTAATTATGTCATCGACGTATGTCAGCATGTTCCTTCCTATCTGTGAGGAGAATATTTTATCCATCGTCTGTTAAAATGTGGCACCCGCATTGATTAAACCGAAAGGCATCACCTTGTAGCCAAAGACTCCACTATGCGTGATGAACGTAGTCTGTTTCCAATCATGGGAGTCCATCTTAATTTGATTATATCCTGAGAAGACGTCCATAAAGGAGAGGAGTTCATTTCCCGCTGTAGCATCAATGAGTTGGTCGATATTCGGCAACGGGTAAAAATCTTTGGGACACGCCCTATTAATATCCGAATAATCGATACACATTCTCCACTTCCCATTATTTTTCTTAACTAGAACCACGTTTGATATCCAAGTGGGAAATTGCACAGGCTCGATGAAACCACCGTCGAGAAGACGATCAACCTCTTGGTCGATGTCGGCTCTTTTCTCAGCTGAGAATATTCGGTGTTTTTGGCGTACAAGCCTGGTCTCCTTACTAATGTGCAGCGAATGTCATGCTACGACCTCGGGAATATCGGGCATGTCCCTCGGGCTCCAGGAAAAAATGTCAGAGAATTCCCGGATAAGGTTCATGATTTCTTTCTTGAGATCTGCAGGGAGACTCTTGCCAATTCTTGTTTTTTTATCGGCGCTTCCTTCAAATACTTCTATATCCTCAGTTTCTTCGAGAGGAGAGCATAAATTGCTCGTAGATATGTCGATTAGTTCCCTTAGGTCGATGTCGAGTACTTGGTTGACCTCCAAATCTTCATCTGTCTTTTGCCTTGGAGAAACAGTGGTTAGGTAACACTGCCTAGCTGTTGCTTGATCACCTACCATTTCTCCTATACCAAAGTCTGTAGGGAACTTCATTTTCAAATGGGAGATGGAAGTTATAGCTCGAAGGGCGGTGATCGTCGTTCATCCCAATATTGCGTTGAAACTTGAGGATGCGCTGATCATGTGGAATTTGACCATCTTCCAAATCTGGCATAGAGGAGAACCAAAGAGGACCGACATGTTGACTGTTCCAACTACATGCACCTCATTCCCTGTAAACTCGTATAAAGGGGTTCGAGCATTCTCCAGGCGTCGATCCCCGAGATCCATCCGGGAGAAAGCATGGTGGTATAGAACGTCAACAGAACTACCATTATCGATAAGCATCTTTTTTACCGTGTTGTTTCCCACTCGTGTGGTGATGACAAGGGCGTTCTGATGGCCCTCGATGAGACCAGGGCGGTAGTCATCATCTGAGAAGGAAATGACAGGAGAAGGGTTTGCTCGAGGGTGTTTAGTTGTTGGTGGGTTGACATTAAAAACTTCTCGGGCATAGATTTTTCGGGAGTTGTGAGAAAGCCCTCCAACAGCTATGCCACTAAAGATAACGTTAATTACCTGATCTTCTTCATCTAGTCTATAACGTCGAGGAGAATCCTCTTGTTGTACATAATGCACCAGCTGCCCTCGACGAATCTTCCCCTAGACGAGGTTACTGAGTTGAAAGCATTGTTCAGTTGTGTGACCTGTATCTTCGTGGTAATCACAGTATCTAGAGCTCAGAGGACGACCCGGTTTCATGGGTCTCGGTGGACGATAGTCCGGCTCTGTCTTCAGGACCGCTAAAATGGTCATTTTTTCAGTGTTAAGCTTGGTAAATTCTTTCTCTGGTCGACTGCGGGGTTGTCAATCCCTCTTTCTTCTATCCCTTGGGGGATGATCAACTGTACGACCAGGTGGCGATCGACAACGCTCTTGACGTCTGTCACGCGCGGGAGATCGCGGACTGTAGCTGCGGCGCCGTTCGTATCTTGAAGAGCGCTTAGGTAACTGGATGCAACTCACTGCCTCTTGTAGCATCATGCGGTGTTCTATGATTTGAAATGCTGCTTGTAAGGTTTTTGTTCTTTTCTCAAAGATTTCTTCTAAGAGCAATCCATGGCGGGATTTATCAATGCTTGCTGTCAGAAAATTGACTACCATTTGTTCGATTAAATCTGGAATCTCTGCTATTTCTTCTCTGAATCGGGTTAGGAAGCTTCAGAGACTTTCTCCTGAATGCTGGTGCATTGTCATTAGGGAAGCTGTGACCTTTATTCCTTTGTAGTTACTGGAGAAGTGAGCCTGAAACTTGCTCTTCAGGGCTGTCTATGAGTCGATTGATCGAGGGGGTAAATTGTTGTACCATCGAAGGGCTGTGCCTTGGAGGCAAGTGGAGAAAAACTGACACCGGGCAATTTCTGAGTGGCCGAAGAAGGCCAAGCGCCCGTCAAAGGTATTGAGAAATGCTAACGAGTCTGAGGATCCGTCAAAATGACCGAGGGCGGGAGTTTTCAACATCCTGTCGATGCATGCTTTCTCGAGGACCAACGATAGGGGGCTCTCGGAGAAGGTTTCAAACCCCGACTGATTTCTCATTATAGTACGCATCTGGGCGATTTCCTCCTGCATTTTGGCAAACTCTCCATGGGAAATAGACTCCGTGGACTCGGTTTGACGCGAGACCTCGGCGGATGACACTGTCCGCTGTCGACGCTCGCGCGGTTGTGAATATGTCGACTCTGCTGATGGCTCATATTCGTATTCGGCATCGTCGTCTTCATCATAAAACTCATCATCTTATTCTTTGTTTTGTATTGTTGTTTGTTAGAGCTCTCGACGGAGACGGTGGATTTCACGTTTTCGCTCGAGTTTGGCCTGCAGCCTCCGAGTCTCACGTTCTAGTAGTTCAAGCTCTTCATCTGAATCAAGTGGTTTTTCCGAATTTTCTTGATTTTGAGCCTTTAGCCTTTCTTTCTTTTCCAGATGTAGTCGTATGTCGCTTGAGAGAACCTTCTTACCTTTGGAGGTCTGTACTCTGAAACGCGGATCTGAGACGGACTTTCTCTTCTTGTCCCTTTGACATGTATCTTTCAAGCTCAACGGCTGGCCTTCAGGAGGGCCTTCAGGTGGGGGAAACAAACACTTCGGCTTTAATGCCGGTTGTTTGGGCAGTTCATGACCACCGTGGGTCGAGGGGTCGGCGACAATTTCTACCGTCAACTCCTTCTCCTGAGTTGGTCCGGCCGTTCTCGGATCAAGCTCTTCCACAATCATATTCCGGTTGGATTTGTAAAGCAAAACTCCTTCTAACGGCAAATGATAAGTCTACAATATTATTATATTATTAAGACTATAATTTTAGGAGATGATCTCTTTACTTTAATTTGCCAACCCCTTCAAATATGGTTGTTGTCTTATATTTATACCAAATCCCAAATGGGGTTTATCTTACAAAATGGGACTTCTTGGGCTTTACATTATATTTCACAATTATCCTAATTATAACTCATTTGGGCCGTATTGTCTTGGTCCAATATAAACCTAAAAAGAATAATAGTTGATATGGTTTATTTTGTCCACAACATGATGTATTTGTAGATGAGTAAGATGATTGAATGGTGTAATTATGGAGATGGTATTCCAAACAAGATAAAAGCAGTAACCTCCATAGAGAAAATGTCAAAAATATACTCCCTCTGTCTATGACATTCTCTATATTATTTTTTGGCACGCTTTTCAATAATCGTTTGAAATATAGTTTCATAATAATTTTTTAATTTTTTTTGAATTAAAGTTTTATGCTTAAACTTTTATTTTAAAAAAAAATGAAAAAAATATTATGAAACCATATTTTATAAAAGTCACTAAATACATGCAAATAGTGCACATATATATCTCAATGGGACGGAGGTAGTAGTATCTAACCCCAAGACACACCTTCTAAGCTTTATACACACGACCATTTGCTGATGTGAAAGATATATGAAGACATTAATATTATTAATAGTAATACATTTCTTATATAAAAAAAGAAGCTCATATAAAATTTGTAAAATCTATAATTAAAAAAATTAAGTGCAAATATATTGTTAAAATAATAATACATATTGATACATTATATAACATATAAATATAAAAAGTTAAATTGTGTTATTGACGTACAACCAGTTATAAACTAGAATTAGAAGCTATATCATTCTCTTAAAATATTAAACAATAAAATTAATATGAATAATATATTTCATGTAAATATGAGAAATATATAAAAAAATTATTTTTCTTTTAAAAGAAATTAATTTTTTGAAAAGATGAAAAATAAAGTACATTTTGTGTATATGCAGTTAGGGTGTCAATTCATTTACAATACTACACTTTAAAAACTATCACTTGCTACTGATATTTTATATTTGTAATATTTTTTGAATTTTTGTCAAAATAGTCTAACATCGACGCCATTAGTAAATTAGCCTGAAAAGTAAGGGTGAAACAGTCATTTGACTATAATCTACTTCCTTAAATTCATTTTCACTGTTTTTGAAATTTTTGAAGAACTTTAAAACTTGTATATCTTGTTCACTTCTTATTGAAATTAACCCATTTAAATTGTAACAAGATCGTCTCTTTGTCCTTTACAAAATGTAATTGATTTCAACTATTAAATACTTTGAAAAAAATTCATTTTTACAAAATATAAATAAAACAAACATATTTTGTATATGCTTGCATAAATTTGGATAATTATATGTATATAAACGTGATTCGTAAAGTTACCATTACATCACATTTTTAAATATTTTTGATTTTTTTATATATTTAAAATGAAGAAAAATTGGAAATAAAATATTTAAATTTCAACAAACCCAAATATTGTTATTAGCACGAGTATTTATAATTGATACAACTCAAAACGAATTAATTAGTTGCATGTAAAAAAATTAATATTTATGTGTGCAAAGGCAAGTTTGAAGAAAAAGATTAGGGTTTTTAAAAAGTTAAAGAAGAAGGTTCATAGTTTAATTAAATATGGACGAAATTACCCTCACCCTGTTAGTTTTTTCTGAAGAAAGTTGTAAAGTGCAACGAAATTAATATATTAATATTGCGAGCGATAGTATTTGAAGTGAAGTATTATAAGTGATTTGACACCGTAAGTGCAAGTACACAAAATGCACCTTACCTAAAAAGAAATATACAATGTTATATATATATATAGTATATACAGACACACACATAAACATGCATACATATATTAAATTGAGAATTATCGAAAAATTAATTGAACTTGCATTTTTTATATTTCTTGTTGAACTTTTATTTACAACATATTTTCCAGCTTTTCATTAGTTTTCCTATTAAGAAAATTTTAGAAAAATTGAAATTAGAAAATTAGAAAATTTTTATGCAAGGATGTATGTGTGTCGTCCGGGTGGGGTGAGCACTCATCCGGACAAGTAAAGTCAATAGCGCAGTATTTAGGCTGCAACATTTAGCAAAAAAAAAATTCTTTCACCTAATAATTACTCTCCAAACCAAGCCTGATAGTTCCTATCACTGGGCTTACCAACCAACCCGGAGTTTTCTTTTTTATCAAAACTTACCGATATGATATCAAAGCCATAATGCATACTTCCAGTCATGCCCCTGTGACATAAGCAATCATAGATGGGCTAGCCCATTCCATCAAATATTTGAGAAGGGGCCGAATCTCATATTTAATGGTAATAAGGGTACAAATGCTTTTCTTCATCACCAGATAAAGATGAATAATATATGGTAGCGATGGGGAATCATTTGGCCTTGAATTGGGGTCTTCAGGAAGAACATGTTGTTCCAGTTTGATATCATCAAGAATTTATAGTGGAAGGAACACCGGGATTGGGAAATGGGGTATTAGGATTACAACTAGTGGCTAACTATTCATATTCATTGTGACGCCCTTAAACTCGGGATTAAGAATGAAGACCCATGACACCTTTAAAATAATTAAACTATGCAATAATAACAATATAATAACCCCGATAAGCTTCAAAGACCAATACAAGATAAAGTATGAGACAAAATTACAACTATCAACTCTCTTAGAATTTATTACAACTCCTAGAATTTAAAGATTATAATTGCGTCTTGGAATTTCCAGATAACCCCGTTGTATTTGAACCCAAAAGATTACGTCACAAAAAGTTTACAATCGAATCCTCACACCAAAGCTTCTACCTGAGCTGAAACATGAAACCTTACGGTATTGAGAGGGCCATTATAAACACTCTTATGAACGGTGCACCTAAGTATGACCATCTTCTTACTTAACTGCAAAGGTTATATCAAAATAAAATAAAATGAGCTAAAAGGATCAACAAGTAACTATGAAAACAATTCTAATTATTAAAACTTGGCAGTAACTCAACAGTAGTAGGATTAATTCCCTGGTTTAGGGTTTAAAAGGTTCAGGTTCACAATTCTGGAGAGATCGGGTGATTTGGTATGATAAAACACTTATAAGAAAGTTTTTGTCAAACTATGGGAAATTTTAAGATCACTTTTGGAAAATCAACTCACAATGCTTTATAGGTATAGTGCTCAAGGCACGAATATAATCTTAAATTTTATTTTTATAAAACCAGTGAAGTTCAATTGGATTATTTGTCCTCTAAATATTATACGTGTGATCAGCCCGTACTGACCTCCATTCTGGTCATAAGGTACCTGAGGCACTATATCGATCTATAATATTGGATCGGCCCTGCTAGTCTCTTATATAGCTGGACTAGCTCCGCTAGCCTCTTACGCTTCTATTTAATATTAGGATTTCAGTGAAAACCTTTATATTGGAAAAGTCATTATAAATATAAAACTTAATCCATTTTAAAAGATTACCGGCCTTTGAAATCATTTGGACACTTTCAAGTCGGAAATCATTCTTAGTTTTATTTCAGGAGTTCAAGTAGGGTAAACGAATGTATAAGAAATGAATGTGAACTAATGTGCGATCAAGGGTAGACAATATATATAAAGCAAAGCTAATATCAATGCATGGGCATCAACAAGGCATATATATTATAAATGGAAATAGGATATTAGAATAAATCGGGGTAAACAAGTATTTGAGAAAGGTCAGGCTAATAACAGAGGTAACAAAGAATTAGTGTAATGGTATTAACATAATCACTTCCTTTATATCAAAATCATAACTTTTTTCAATTTCACAATCATTATCACTACAAAATAGGGCAGAGTTACTTGCCTCAAATGCTTTCCTTTTTCACAAAGATTACTTGGATCAGGGTACTGTCACCTAACACTTATTTTCCTGTCCTATTTCGAGCGTCCACACTTTCCGAATCTATAACACAATAATAAACCTTAATTAAGGACCTTATAAACAATCGACGTTTCTCTGAACTTCTAACTTTGCTACCTCATTCGCATAAAAATAACCAACTCTTATGTATACATACATATAACTGTACTTACAATGACCACATATACATACAAGACCAAGTAAGCAAGTCATTATATCTCGAATTTGGAAAATCAACTCACAATGCTTTATAGGTATAGTGCTCAAGGCACGAATATAATCTTAAATTTTATTTTTATAAAACCAGTGAAGTTCAATTAGATTATTTGTCCTCTAAATATTATACGTGTGATCAGCCCGTACTGACCTCCATTCTGGTCATAAGGTACCTGAGGCACTATATCGGTCTATAATATTGGATCGACCCTGCTAGTCTCTTATATAGCTGGACTAGCTCCGCTAGCCTCTTACGCTTCTATTTAATATTAGGATTTCAGTGAAAACCTTTATATTGGAAAAGTCATTATAAATATAAAACTTAATCCATTTTAAAAGATTACCGGCCTTTGAAATCATTTGGACACTTTCAAGTCGGAAATCATTCTTAGTTTTATTTCAGGAGTTCAAGTAGGGTAAACGAATGTATAAGAAATGAATGTGAACTAATGTGCGATCAAGGGTAGATAATATATATAAAGCAAAGCTAATATCAATGCATGGGCATCAACAAGGCATATATATTATAAATGGAAATAGGATATTAGAATAAATCAGGGTAAACAAGTATTTGAGAAATGTCAGGCTAATAACAGAGGTAACAAAGAATTAGTGTAATGGTATTAACATAATCACTTCCTTTATATCAAAATCATAACTTTTTTCAATTTCACAATCATGATCACTACAAAAGAGGGCAGAGTTACTTGTCTCAAATGCTTTCCTTTTTCACAAAGATTACTTGGATCAGGGTAATGTCACCTAACACTTATTTTCCTGTCCTATTTCGAGCGTCCACTCTTTCCGAATCTACAACACAACAATAAACCTTAATTAAGGACCTTATAAACAATCGACGTGTCTCTGAACTTCTAACTTTGCTACCTCATTCGCATAAAAATAACCAACTCTTATGTATACATACATATAACTGTACTTACAATGACCACATATACATACAAGACCAAGTAAGCAAGTCATTATATCTCGAATCTATACTATACTATAATAGCCAGAATAGAGATAATTTGGTTCAACGGTTTGGTTCAACGATAATTCCCTAATTTTGATTATTACAAAAATAGATAAGTAGTGTTATATATCTAATAAACTACTAAATTATTAAACTACTACTAAATATAGTATACTTATCCTACTAAACTACAAATACAACTTATCCTATTATTAAATGATATAAATAATAGTGTTACATATCTGCTAAACTACTAAATTGTTAAACTACTAGAAATAGTCTATTTATTCTATTAAATTACGACCACATGTTATTCTATTATTTTTATTATAAATTTATAATCGTTATATATTTATATAAATATTTTAAAAATATGATATAACTTGATAAATAAAAATTTAAAATATTAATGGAAACCCGTGTATCGCACAAGATTTATGCTAGTAACACATAAAAGCAATACTACATTTCTTTTACTCTTAAAAGCACCCAAATACCATCCATTTTATATTAAGCACTCTAAAGTATACCATACCAATTTGCTTCTTAAAATCTACCAAAATTTCGGCATGGCCTATTCGTAATTACACTAGCCATTTAATCACAACAATCATACCATTTACCAACTACTTGCAACAACATATCTCAACTTACTACCCTAACTGTTACAAAAATATTCTGAACTACACTCTGGTATAAACAATCTTCACAATCATACCATTTACTTTCGATATTAATTTGAGCCATTAGCTACCACAATCGAACTAAATTTACTACTTATAATTAAAATTCTTAAAACCGAAACAAGAACACAATTTCCACATTTAATAAAATCTGAAAAATTCACATAAAGTAGGATGCAACTCAGTTTCGATTATATATGCACATAACGAATCATATATCTGAATATAAACTAAAATTTAATTTCAAAACCTACAAAATTTAATACCAAAAAATTTGAAAAATCTAAAAACCGAACATGCACATAGATAAATGTCTTTAAATCAATTTTTAGGGCTCAATAAATACATCATAGCCACCACCGACTCATCGGAGATCACCTCCGGTGGCGGCAAAGTCTCGGTGGTGCCCAAACACAACTTCCACCCGAAAATCTACCAATTTTAATTAATAACCACTGAATAATATTTTTTATATCAAAACGAAGCCAATAGTTTAATTTTGAGTCCAAATTTGAATTTAAACATAAAACCCAAAGTGGGTTTTGCACCAATCAAAAACTGCACACAACAGTACATTCATGCACACACAGAACAGTAACTAGGAAGCGACAAGGAACCAAATCCCGACCTGAAATCAGAGACTTGGCCGGGAAAACAAAGAAAGCCGATGAGAGAGAGAGAGAATATCGAAGGAGAGAAACAGAGAGAGAGTTCGAGAAAGATCCCTGGATAAATAAAAGAAATGGGTTGGGTTTTGTTAGGAATATGTTGTAGGCTTGATGATAACTTGATAAAATACTCTAAGTAAATAAGTTAAATGATTTTGTACCCATCAATTGATGGAGTAGCTTGTATTAAATAAGTTTGTAGCATATTTCTGTATGCAACAAATAGCTTAGAAGTTTAGAAGTTGTAGTGAATTATAAGTCATATTGACTACTAGCAAGATATACAATATAGGTTGGCTAATTGAAAATATAAGATACCTTGTAATTTTATCTTAGTGAAAGAGTATCAACTGCTAAGGAATTCATCATCAACGGATAAACTTAAAGCTTTAACAGATGACTCAAGACACCTTTAACGAATAATCTGATCAATTGTTATCTGTCAAATATTTAACGGATGTTCAAATGTAAAGCATCGACGAATAACACTACTACAACATCAACGGATAACTGAACTTAGTGTTAATGGATGAGAGTGAAGCTTCAATGGATAACCAACTCAAAAGAGAAGTTGATAGTGACATGAGAGTCATATGGGTTGATTGTATATAAAAGAAATGTGGCAGCCTGTAATCAGGTTAATGAAGATCGAGTAGCATTTCCATTTCCATGCAAAAAAGGGACGTTCAAAGATGTCGTACCTATCTGGATTGTATTGGACAGAGAAATGGAGAAATATGTGATTAGACCTAAAATAATAGATTATGTTTTGTCTTATTATACATGTAACTTGGTGGTATATAAACCAAGTGTAGCAAAGAATTTTATTATCGATTGACACAGCAAAAACAAGCAAGAACTAGAGAGGAATTGTAAGTTGTATTCTTTAGTACTCTCAAGTTTAAGTTTGTAAAAACTCTTATAAGCAGCTGTGCGCTTTTGCATCACAGAGATCTTCTACATTTATATATTCCTGGTGGAAATATCAATCCACCAGAAAGTTTTTTAAACACTTGTTTATTAACTCTGTGTTTTAAATATCATTACTGTTTGTCCGCACTTAGCTTATTCAAATATAATTGTATTTTTGTTAAAAGTTTTTCAAAGTCTCGAAAAAAGACCCCCTTTCGTAATTCTGTTGTTAACATTATTAGGGATTAACAGTTGGTATCAGAACAAGATTTTGACACACTAAGAGTTTAAAGATCAAGCAATTTAACAACATGAGTAGAAAGGACGTTGGGGTGAATATCCATTTTTCTGGACAAAGACAATTATCACCGTTGGAAGGTGAAGATGCACCTTCATCTTCTCTCACAGGATGAAAGCTACGTTAAATGCATAGAGAATGGACCTCATGTTCCTCATAAGGATGCAACTGATGTTGAAGATGCAACTGGAAATGAATAGACTGTCCCAAAGTCAAAGTCGGAATGGAAGGATGAAGACATTGAAGCAGTTCATAAGGATAAAAAGGCCATGAATATTCTGTTCAACGTTCTTGATGGTGACATGTTTGATAATGTCATCAACTGTAAAACATCAAAGGATATTTAGGACACTATACAGGTTATATATGATGGAACTGAGAAGGTGAGAGAGAAAAAGATGCAACTTCTCATACAATAATATGAACATTTTTATTTTGAGGATGGTGAGTCATTGAGTGACATTTTTAGTAGATTTCAAAAACTACTGAATGGTTTAAAGTTGTATGGGAGGATCTACCAAACTAAAGATTCAAATATGAAATTCCTGAGGTCTCTACCAAAAAAATGGAAGCCAATGACAGTCTCTCTCAGAAATTTTCAAGAGTATAAAAAAATTACTCTAGAGAGACTATATGGTATCTTAAAAACCTATGAGCTCAAAATGGAGCAGGATGAGCTATTGGAGAAAGGAAGAAAGAAAGGTGAATTTGTTACATTTGTAGCTGAACAAGAGAGATGAATAGAGTTGAAGGTTGAAGTTGTGGAATCTGCACCAAATATAAGTGTTTGTGAAGGCAAAGGGTTGGTAGCTGAAGATTATCCTAGTCGGGATGAAATGGAGGATATAGATGAGGATATGGCTTTCCTATAACGCCCCCAAATCCGGGGTCTGGAATCTGGGTCGTCACATCATCCTTCACTCATGTGTAACCTGTATTGATTCAATAATCCAACATACCCCAATCTCATGCACACACACACAAGTTATAGCCTTAGAAACGATGTACAAAATGTAATCTTCTTTTATTACACTCAATGTACTTTACAGGATCTCAAACAATTATTCATAACCTCCACATGAAGTTACAATAATTACAACTGATATCTTATACCTATCTGATACTCTGGCCAACATGAGACAAAGCTATCAGGGATTCTCCCCATGACTTCAAGCGACTAAGTCCCACACCGGCATATTGGTTATCCGTTGTGTTGTGTCATTTAAAAGAAAGCAAGAGTGAGATATAATGCCCAACATAATAATGTACAGTATGAAATGACTGTATGATAAACTCAAGTAAAACATCATATATGATAAATACATTTTCTTCAAAAATAGTTTTCATTGGTGATACACACCTTCTTATGAAAACAATTCTTTAATGGATTATTATCCTGCGAATACCTTAATGGTAAGCCCAGCACCCAGACTTGGATTACGATATTGCATTACAATTCCAATTGGAAGAATAAGACACTCGTTGGAGCCACCGCATACGATGCTAGTCGTAATACGATAATATTAACCTTTTCTACTAGTAGAAGGACGACACCTTCGTATCTCGGTTACCACCCTTTCCGCATTCGGTCTACGTGTCCCATTTTTGGGTATACACATACTTCACAAGTTCCTGAGTACACAGAGTACCTTCGCCTGCGGTACCTTTGGTAGTCCATCTAGCACACATAATACAAGAGTCTACCCCTCCCTTGTCCTTTTAAAAGAAAATTCTATCATATGTCGAGAACTCGAACCACATCGAAGTTCCCCAAGCGTTTTGCTTGTTGATGGGAACCGCTTATCTTACTAGGATATAAATATAAATATAAATATATATATATATATTTATACGTACTTCTGAAATTTTCGGAGGAAGTACTAAGGATGTGAGTTGACCGTTGTCAATAGATAATTAAGTAAGGGGAAAAGTTTCTCCTTGAAACTATATTCAAAATATTAAATAAGTCGGGATAAGACGATCTGAATATATTCGAATGATTTTCGAAAATTCGAAAGTAATTTACATCAGGTTTTATGATTTTTAAATCATAAATAAATCCTTTAATAAATAATAACTAATTAAATATTAATCGGTAAATAATTAAACCTCGAATGAGTTTACTTGAAAAGAATATTTGAAATAATATTCCTCAACTAATTTATATTTAAGTAATATGGTAATCTTTAATATTTAATCTAGTCTGAAATAAATATTCACTGGAGAATACTTCTCCCATAATAAATGAATAGTAAATAGATATTTATTATTCGAACGATAAAGTATAGTTGAGGGAATGCGATCTTTGAAAATCGTTTTTATTAAAAGTTCGAGGTGTTTAGTATTTCGTAAATGGATGTTGAGTCCCTTGAAACGTAACTACTATGGACTTTAATCGTCCTATAAATATCACTAGAATAATTCCTGGGTTTTTATTTTATAAAACAAAACTGACCGACTCTCGGTCTTACAACTTATACATCACGCTCTACTATAGCGCTAATATTCTTAAATAAAGCACCTCTGGAATACTCACGGGTTTTCATCAATTTTTACTGACCGATCCTCGGTCTAAAATATATACACGCCACGCTACTCGCTAGCGTTAACGTTCTTAATTATAAACTCCTCTAGGATACCTCCGGGTTTTTATAAGCTTACACCGACCGACTCTCGGTCTAAATATAACATTTCGAACTCGGTATGAACATATACTAGAAATTATCAACAATTGAGTAATGTAATGCATCTCAAACTTCGTAAAACAGTTTAAAGCAATCTCATGCATATATCACAGTTTTATAAAATATTCACAACACAACAATTCTTAAAAGGTAGGGTTTGAAAACTTTCCTGGGTATCTTGAGGTGGAGGATACTATGGGTTCCGCTCGGAAATCTAGAATCATACACACAAGTCGTTTTGTTAGGTCCCGTTCTAATTTACGGCTACCCGCACTCATGCGCTAATCATTATGCACCCGCTCAACTTATATTACCCTTATTATTTCTTTTAGCCCTTATTCACATTATGGTCGCTTCCTTTTTCAAAGTATCTTAAGTCCATTTTCATTTTTCTCGTCAGCTCCGTTTATGGATTCTACGGTTTCTAATCGCGCGGTCTCGGCTCTGATATTTTTACAAAATTGAGAAATCAATCTTTATATCAGTTAGGAAACTCAATTTACTACTCTCTGTAAAATTTTCATGATATATAAACATTTTTAAGTCGATCCTTTGTTTTTTAAAGTTCGTAATTTGTAGCAGTTTTTGTCGCGTAAATCACTTTTAGTAAAACGACCATAATTTTTGATCCGTAAATCGGAATCAAGCGATTTAAGTGCCTAAACGATACTTAATACATTTTATATCATAATAAAGGGTTATTTTTCAAGAAAATACAGTTTACATCTTCGGGACTTTCTGCAGAAACTTAAAGTTACGTTTTGTTTATTTTAACGAGATTACGGTTATGATCGGAGTTTTGTTTAAATCATTATACTACCACCAACAATCAACATATCATCATCAACACACTAAATCCTCTCAATAACATTATGTTCTTGAGGCAACAACAATTAACCTTAAATCTACTTAGCTAAACATCAAAATCACAACAATACTCCCACCAAAACTATGTTTATAACTACATACTAAAAGGATCTTCAACTTAAATCTTAAATAAAGTTGGGTCAAATTTTTTTACCTTTATTGAGAGCTTGAGATGTGTTCTTGATGATGGTGAAGTCTTGGGAGTGCTTAGTATAGTTTTTGGAACCTAAAACCACCATTGAAATCAAGAAACCAAAGAAGAGTTACTATTCACACTATTCATTATCAACTTTCTTGATTTTATTTCACCCATCAAACCTTGATAAAAAGAGCTCAAAGATTTATCTTACCTTATTTTAGTTGGGAGGAAGTTGAGAATTAATGGGAGGATTTATCCTTGATTAGAGCTTGAAGATTTGAAATGGATTTCCTTCTTTTAAAGGAAAGGGCCGAATGGGAGAGTATATGGGAGAGGGAGAGAGTTTTTGTGGTTGCTTCTTGGTTGCTTCTTGGTTTCTTATTGGAAATAATGCAAGTGGTAGCTTGTAATTGATCTTTATTCTCTAGTTTACATCCTAGGATTTATTCTTGTTGCCAAATCTTTGGACAAATCTAGCTAGGCTTCCTAGTTTACAAGCTAACCTAATTAGCTTAGCCATTTAGCTTACTATTCTCTAGCCCTTGGTTGATCATCCTATACCCTAGCTCAATATTTGATAAAGTAACCATGGTTACTTTCCTACCATGGTTAGTTAGTGCGTTACGTTTATTTAATCCTTTACGCGTTCACTCGATCACTTGAACGTTTTCGTAATACTTTCTCGAAAATGGTTCGCGGTGTAAATCCTTTCGTATTTATTCCTTATGCTTTGAATTATCATACTTGAATATAAATCCGTAGGGTTTTAAATTTGTAATTATATTGTGATTCCCGTAATCCTCGATGATTCGTAAATATGGTCATTTTTCAAAGTTCGTTTTCTTCGAAAACTAATAGCATTTACATACACTCATTTGGTACGTATAATCATAATATCAACTTCGAATCTCATTTTCTCATGCACAACATAGTGTGGGCAAAAAAGTTTTTTCCCGTCTATCAGGGTTACTATTCATTTAGCGTTTTACAAGGTTTTAAAAATTTAAGTTAGTATATTACTATCCATAAAGGTCTGTTACCGATGTCAAAAATTTGGGTTCTTACAGTCTTCCCCCCTTAAAAGGATTCCGTCCTGGAATCAGTTCAGAAATAGGTAGGGATATGCTTCTTGCATGATAACCTCGAGTTCTCACGTTGACCTAGTAGTATTTTATGTCTTCATTAAATTTCCACTCATCCATCCAATATATTTTCGGGTACTCGTCCTTGTAGTCTTATGACCTTTACACGTTACTCGACATACGCTAAGTCTGGCTACGAGTTTATTAGCTCATTTTCAATCATATGTCTGGCTTTGACGGTTAAATTTCCTAACCTTGATTCGTGGTATTCGTTATAACTTGGCGATCGTTCGACGATGGTGCTAATTTATAAGTCAACTTTCTTGGTCCTTTAATTCTCCAACTGGTCCAATAAATCTTGGGTTCAACATTTCTTTCCCTTTCTAATCTAATCACTCCCTCCTCGGGAGGTACTTTTAACAATACCTGGTCAGTTACTTCGTACTTTCTGTCTTTATAGTTCTGGTCCGCGTATCTCTATTGTTCATTCTGGGCTGCCACTAGCCGGGTTCTGATAAGTTCTAGGAATTCCTTTGGTCTGTTGACTCAATTATGGTCTAGTATCCTCCGCTTACCAATTTCATCCCAACCTAAGAGAGAACGATTCTTTCTTCCGTACAAAGCTTTGTAGCCATTCCAATGTTCGCATGATAACTCGTTATTATCGGTAATTCGATTAACGTCAACTGGTCACTTCATCTCCCTTAAAAATTGATAACATGGACGATTAACGCATCTTCTAGTATTTGGAATCATCCTTCAACTTATTCGTTTCTCCCCTACATCGTTCCTACTAGTGCTAGAGTTTCATTCCTTAACATTTTCTCATTTTAGCGCATCATCTCTGTCGATTAATTTATATAAGAAATTCTCGTCGCATTTCTACACGCCCGTCTCATATTACACGCTTAGTGTCAGATTTAACATTTCTTCCTGTAGTGACGTAAGGCACGTCATCGTCCTGTTGCCATCTTGAAGGAAGCACCATTTCATAGGCAATTGATTGACACATTTTAGGATCGTGGAACGTTCAGCTTCCGTCATCAGTCGGACTTCTTTAATCATTCCCCGTATAATATCTATAGTACTACGATACCTTCTGGGTCGTACTTGTTATTCTCGCTAGCGCCTTAGACGTATTCATGTTTATTGGTACCTGCTACCCGTGGCCTTTATAGGGCGTGTATGATCTTTTTTGCCTTCTATCAGCTCTGATAATGACATCCTTCATTCTTTCACGTTGTCCTTCGTAAGGGATATCGGCAACTATTTTTCGTATGCTCGCATGGTAAGTACATCGACACGAATTTTCTGTCAACGATAGGTGATTCCCCTAACCGTTCCAATTAAAAGGTAAGCCGCTAGATGTATCTTCAATGGCCCAGATAGTCCTCTCATTCTACTTGTCGATTTGAGAACTCTAAGCCGTGCCTCTGTTCGTCTTTTTTTTTTGTAAAATATCTTGGGAAATAATCCAGTTGTGAAATTAATTCTTGGGTCCTTGCGTGGCGCAATATCACGGGGTCTCTCTATCACCCATTATCTCTTCCATGTTCATAAAAATTTTATAGAGCGTAAATCTATCATTTGCATAATAAAATAAGTGGTCTTATTGAACCTATTACTCAAAATCCTAAAATTGCACGACGGCTTACTTAGTTCTTGATAATCCTCCTCCAAAATTTATTATAATAAAATCTTACTCCCATATGGGTCATTTACAAGTCGCAATCGCCAAAATTTTAATCTTCGCCTTTCGGTTTTTATTTTCAACCATGTCGACTACTTACTTACCTACTCAATGACATCCCTTTTCATATCCGGTCATGACAAGTATCCTCTTAAGTTTTTAGTTGTATTTAATCCTTCCCGTCAGGTTATTAAGGTTCTCTTCACATTGCCTTACTTCAAATTCATTCGTGCGATCCTCCTCATTATTTATTCTGAGATTTGTCATCCTCAATATATCTTTTCCTACTTAAAATATCGGCCACCACATTGGCCTTTCCTTGATGATAATAGATTTCTCAATCATAGCCTTTGATCAATTTGACTATAGCCTCTATCTCGTGTTTAGTGTAAGAAAAAAAATTCCAAAATTTTCTCTTAAGTAAACTCCTTGTCCCTTTCCGTGCGAACCTTATCGCAATTATTCTAGATCATTATTAGGATGCCTTATGTCACGGTCCTTAAGCTGCATAGACATATTATTAGACTTCACGCAACATCCTATTTTTATCGACGAGTATTCCTAGCACGAGATTGCTACTAACCTTACCTTCACTTTTTGAAAATCTTATTCCTCAAATTCATACATGCTTGGTCTTTCCCGAATTTATTAGCACCTATCCCGATAATGTTTCATAGAAGTGTACCATGTATCCCTATTTTCGTTCTTCTATAACCATATTAATGATACTTATGAAAATAACTAAACATGGTATTCCCTTTTTAAAACAACTTACTCATCACGATGCTCCGATTGCACCATCATAGCACTGAGCTTTCAGTCTCATATTACAATAATCGGTTCTCAAATATACCTATTCTTTGTTGGGAAGGCAATTAGCCATGGAAAAATGATTTTCATGATATCGATGAAATTTAGACAATCTTAACAAGATTTCAAAATCTAACATCTGAACAAATAATGAGCTCTGAATAAAAGAGTCGCAACACTCAGAAGATTTATAACTTGAAAGGAAGAATATAATAAGGATTATCCTTCCATGTCCTTAGAATTCTATATTGTGATATTATGGAGAATATCCATTGAAAGCAATGACTGCTGAATAATAACATCATAAGAATGATACTTGTAAGATTTTCCCATTGAAAGAATACTTTTCTTCTCGAATAATGAAAGAAATATCGAATAACATCCTCAACCAATGGTTAACCATTGAGGTCTCAAAGAGGTGCTATTTTGAAAGAAGAAATTTTATCCAATGATTAATAAATAAGGAAGTATATTGTTCTTCAATCACTTTATGATTTTAGTTGGATATTCATTATATAAACGAAAGAATAAAATATTTCATGAATAAAATATTTCATAAAATTGAATATGAATTCTCGTTTGAGTGGGCAACCTAGTTAGGTCTCAATTAAATCAATCTTTAAAAATTTCATCAATAATTAAATTTTTGCATATATAATGCACTCTATAAAATAAAAAAATGATTGGAAGTGGATCTTAGAAAAATAATAACTAGTCCATATCAAGCAATATTATAAATCGACTAAGAAAATGGTCAGCTTAATTGGTTTGGCCCATAGTAACTAGCTAGAACGATTAGCTAGGCTTTCATCGTATTAATTAAAATTTCGACTAGTTAGTACATTAACTAGTCATTCATGAGAATATATACAACTAAGCATATCTCAGTTTATTTAAAAAAATCTCAACATCGTAACCACTGAAGAAATTTGTGGCTACCGGATGACGATTTTGAAATAAAGAGTTTTCAAATTTGGGCCGAGAAAGACAATTATAACTCTGAATTGTATGGTCTTGGTATCGGAACAATCGATCGCCTCTTATCAAATATTTCTTGCCAAATAAAAGGGTACACTCAGAGGAGTCCTCATTCACATACTTTGTCAGATTCTCAAATATAATTGAATTTGAAATACCAATACCAAATTGATACCCTTACTATGATTTCAAAGTTCAATATATGATTTCATCCCGATTAGAAGAAAAGGATTCCCGATGAATATATGGATATTAGATCATCCATATTTTTAATAATTTGTTAGATATTTACAATCTCGACTGAGAAGAGTAAGTATGAAAGAAGAATCAAATGAAGATACTCATTATGAATATTCATCGATGAACTGAGGGAAAATTTCTAATAAAAAAAAATCTCTTGGATAATTGAAATGAAGTGTAAATATCTCTGAGTTGAACAAGAAGATCATAATCTATGAATGAAAGTTCATGGATTAACTAAAAAAATTGAACAAGTCCTGATACGGAGAAAGACTATTCAATATGGTCACATCAGAAGTTCAAAGTAGGGAACAAAAAGGATTGCCTGATATGACTTATCAAGGCGATACGAATGATCAACAATTTGGAGGGAGTAACATGACAGTGAGTAGGTGCCAAAATATTTCATTATCCTAACTCTCTTTATTATTCGCATGAGGATGATACCAGCTCTTCGTCTTTGTAATTCCATGTTTCAGCTAGCGTCTCTTTCTCATCATTTTAAAATCGCTTACTAATCTTGACTTTCGCACGTATATCTGTCATTCCGGTGTTTTACCTCGAAGACCTTACTCAGAAATATTCCAAAAACATATGTTAAGCCGATAGTTGCCTGCTACATACATCCGTTACTAACTATAAGTTGCCAGTTCCCCCTGGGAACAGATCAAAGATATCTCTTAGGGATCTCAATGCAGTCTTTAAGTTCAGTGGCATGTGTGTGTAATTGAGCATACATTATCGAATATATTAGAGGTCTACGAGTATATATACGTAGCCTCTGACATCATATCTACCGAAGAATTCCGCTCTAGACTCACTGGTCTATCCCTTTAAAAAGGTTCTAAGATCGAACCATCGCTCATTAGAATCTTAAGCCATTTAATTATAGACATGCCATCGATTCTCGATGCTCTTAATTTTTAATCTAAACCATCATATCCTTACATGTTAAGTGCACTAATAATATCATGTAGTGTAGTCGTCTTACGTTAACATTCTTATATTACATTCAAATCTTCCTTAATAGAAAATATCCTTAAGGGTATATTGGACACTATCTCTGGTGAACTCGTGATTAATACAATATTCACATCCTCCTTAGTAAAATGACACTGTCAACTAGTTTGGGCCAATAACCTGAACTTTATACTAATAATTAGATTTCATGGTCCTCACATGTGATGCCCCTTCACGGGCAACCTATAAAGAACTACGAGTAACAAGGCTCGTGTTATCAAAATTTACATATGGTGTTGGTAATATCATCTTTACCCCAAATGCTCTGGAGACTCAGCTCCAAGTTCTACATCCACATCCTTGCCAAATCAAATATGATTCTAATTTTTCTCCTCATCATTCTGATAATCTCTAATGGTTCTATTAGTCACACTTTAATACCTCAAATATATATTTAATCTAACCTACACATTGAGGCTACATTTGGTAGTCCAATGATGAACTCCATATGAGCTCTTACGAAATCTCACATCTAGACAAAATCCTAACACTCTCGTCTCTAAGTACTATAACTTAATGCTCTGATACCATTCTTGTAACGCCCCCAAATCCGGGGTCAGGAATCTCGGTCGTCACGCCATCCTTCACTCATGTGTAACCTATATTGATTCAATAATCCAACAGACCCCAATCTCATGCACACACACACAAGTTATAGCCTTAGAAATGATGTACAAAATATAATCTTCTTTTATTACACTCAATGTACTTTACAGGATCTCAAACAATTATTCATAACCTCTACATGAAGTTATAATAATTACGACTGATATCTTATACCTATCTGATACTCTGGCCCACCTTAGACAAAGCTGCCAGGGATTCTCCCCATGACTACAAGCGACTAAGTCCCACACCGGTATACTGGTTATCTGTTGTGTTGTGTCATTTAAAAGAAAGTAAGAGTGAGCTATAATGCCCAGCATAATAATGTATAGTATGAAATGACTGTATGATAAACTCAAGTAAAACATCATATATAATAAATACGTTTTCTTCAAAAATAGTTTTCCTTGGTGATACACACCTTCTTATGAAAACAATTCTTTAATGGATTATTATCCTGCGAATACCTTAATGGTAAGCCCAGCACCTAGGCTTGGGTTACAATATTGCATCACAATTCCAATTGGACAAATAGGACACTCGTTGGAGCTACCGCATACGATGATCAGTCGTAATACGATAATAGTAACCTTTTCTACTAGTAGAAGGACAACACCTTCGTATCCCGGTTATCACCCTTGCCGCATTCGGGCTACGTGTCCCATTTTTGGGTATACACATACTTCACAAGTTCCTGAGTACATAGAGTACCTTCGCCTGTGGTACCTTTGATAGTCCATCTAGCACACATAATACCAGAGTCTACCCCTCCCTTGTCCTTTTAAAAGAAAATTCTATCATATCTCGAGAACTCGAACCACATTGAAGTTCCCCAAACGTTTTTCTTGTTGATAGAAACAGCTTATCTTACTAGGATATAAATATATATATATTTATATATATATATTTATATTTATATGTACTTCCAAAATTTTCGGAGGAAGTACTAAGGATGTGAGTTGACCGTTGTCAGCAGATAATTAAATAAGGGAAAAAGTTTCTCCTTGAAACTATATTCAAAATATTAAATAAGCCGGGATAATATTCTCCGACGATCTGAAATTATTCGAATGATTTTAGAAAATTAGAAAGTAATTTACATCAGGTTTTATGATTTTTAAATCATAAATAAATCCTTTAATAAATAATAAATAATTAAATATTAATCAGTAAATAACTAAACCTCGAATGAGTTTACTTGAAAAGAATATTTGAAATAAAATTTCTCAACTAATTTATATTTAAGTAATATAATAATCTTTAATATTTAATCAAGTCTGAAATAAATATTCACTGGAGAATACTTCTCCCATAATAAATGAATAGTAAATAGATATTTATTATTCGAACGATAAAGTATAGTTGAGGGAATGCGATCTTTGGAAATCGTTTTTAATAAAAGTTCGAGGTGTTTTTTATTTCGTAAATGGACGTTGAGTCCCTTGAAACGTAACTACTATGGACTTTAATCGTCCTATAAATATCACCGGAATCATTCCCGGGTTTTTATTTTATAAAACAAAACTGACCGACTCTCGGTCTTACAACTTATACATCACGCTCTACTATAGCGCTAATATTCTTAAATAAAGCACCTCCGGACTACTCCCGGGTTTTCATCAATTTTTACTGACCGATCCTCGGTTTAAAATATATACACGCCACGCTACTCGCTAGCGTTAACGTTCTTAATTATAAACTCCTCCGGGATACCTCCGGGTTTTTATAAGCTTACACCGACCGACTCTCGGTCTAAATATAACATTTCGAACTCGGTATGAACATATACTAGAAATTATCAACAATTGAGTAATGTAATGCATCTCAAACTTCATAAAATAGTTTAAAGCAATCTCATGCATATATCACTGTTTGGTAAAATATTCACAACACAACAGTTCTTAAAAGGTAGGGTTTAAAAACTTGCCTGGGTATCTTGAGGTGGAGGATGCTCTAGGTTCCGCTCGGAAATCTATAATCATAAACACAAGTCGTTTTGTTAGGTCCCGTTCTAATTTACGGTTACCCGCACTCATGCGCTTATCATTATGCACCCTCTCAACTTATATTACCCTTATTAATTATTTAATCCCTTATTCACATTATGGTCGCTTCCTTTTTCAAAGTATCTTAAGTCCATTTTCATTTTCGTCGTCGACTCCGCTTATGGATTCTACGGTTTCTAATCGCGCGGTCTCGGCTCCAATATTTTTATAAAATTGAGAAATCATTATTTTCACTTGAAATCTTTATGACAGTTAGGAAAGTCAATTTATTACTCTCTGTAAAATTTTCATGATTTATGAACATTTTTAAGTTGATCCTTTTTTTTTAAAGTTCATAATTTGTAGCAGTTTTTGTTGCGTAAATCACTTTTAGTAAAACGGTCATAACTTTTGATCCGTAAATCGGAATCAAGCGATTCAAGTGCCTAAACGATACTTAATACATTTTATATCATAATCAAGGGTTATTTTTCAAGAATAGTTTACATCTTCGGGAATTTCTGCAGAAACTTAAAGTTACATTTTGTTTGTTTTAACGAGATTACGGTTATGATCGGAGTTTCGTTTATGCCTTAAATCATTATACTACCACCAACAATAAACATATCATCATCAACACACTAACTCCTCTCAAGAACATCATGTTTTTGAGGCAACAATAATCAACCTTAAATCTACTTAGCTAAACATCAAAGTTACAACAATACTCCCACGAAAACTATGTTTATAACTACATACTAAAAGGATCTTGAACTTAAATCTTAAATAAAGTTGGGTCAAAGATTTTTACCTTTCTTGAGAGCTTGAGATGTGTTCTTGATGATGGTGAAATCTTGGGAGTGCTTAGTATAGTTTTCGGAACCTAAAACCACCATTGAAATCAAGAAAACAAAGAAGAGTTACTATTCACACTATTCATTATCAACTTTCTTGATTTTATTTCACCCATCAAACCTTGATAAAAAGAGCTCAAAGATTTATCTTACCTTATTTTAGTTGGGAGGGAGCTTGAGAATTAATGGGAGGATTTATCCATGGTTAGAGCTTGAAGATTTGAAATGGATTTCCTTGTTTTAAAGGAAAGGGCCGAATGGGAGAGTATATGGGAGAGGGAGAGAGTTTTTGTGGTTGCTTCTTGGTTGCTTATTGGAAATAATGCAAATGGTAGCTTGTAATTGATCTTTATTCAATAGTATACATCCTAGGATTTATTCTTAGTGCCAAATCCTTGGACAATTCTAGCTAGGCTTCCTAGTTTACATGCTAACCTAATTAGCTTAGCCATTTAGCTTACTATTCTCTAGCCCTTGGTTGATCATCCTATACCTTAGCTCACTATTTGATAAAGTAACCATGGTTACTTTCCTACCATGGTTAGTTAGTGTGTTATGTTTATTTAATCATTTACGCGTTCGCTCGGTCACTTAAACGTTTTCGTAATACTTTCTCGAAAATGGTTCGCGACGTAAATCCTTTCGTATTTATTCCATATGCTTTGAATTATCATACTTGAATATAAATCCGTAGGGTTTTAAATTTGTAATTATATTGTGATTCCCGTAATCCTCGATGATTCGTAAATATGGTCATTTTTCAAAGTTCGTTTTCTTCGAAAACTAATAGCGTTACATACACTCATTTGGTACGTATATTCATAATATCAACTTCGAATCTCATTTTCTCATGCACAACATAGTGTGGGCTAAAAAGTTTTTCCCGTTTATCAGGGTTACTATTCATTTAGCGTTTTACAAGGTTTTAAAAATTTAAGTTATATATTACTATCCATAAAGGTCTGTTACCGATGTCAAAAATTTGGGTTCTTACAGTCTTCCCCCCTTAAAAGGATTCCGTCCTGGAATCAGTTCAGAAATAGGTAGGGATATGCTTCTTGCATGACAACCTCGAGTTCTCACATTGACCTAGTAGTATTTGATCTCTTCATTAAATTTCCACTCATCCATCCAATATATTTCCGGGTACTCGTCCTTGTAGTCTTATGACCTAGCACAACTTTCTAAAGATGAATATAATGACGCCATAAATGATATATCTACTGAATTGTATCACTTGTGTGTCACTCTTAAATGACTCACTAAAGAAAACAATAGAATAAAAGAAAATAATGTGTTTTTAAGTGAGATGAATGTTGTGCTAGAAACTCAATTCATTAAGTTTGAAAAATTGAGAATAGAGTGTAAGATTGCCAAAGATGAATTGAATGACTCTTTTAAGAAAGAGGAGATTTTGAGAAAGGAGTTTGAATGTGAGCAAGAGGTGATCAAGGCCTGGAAATCATCAAGTGATGTAAATGCCCAAATTACCAAAGTTCAAGGAATAGAGTCCTTCTGTGAAGAAGTCTGGAAAAAGAACAAAAAGAAACTTGACCATGTTGATGGATTATCAACGGATGTGGATTCAAAGAATGATGAAGTTTATTTGTCGAAGATGGCTGATTATTATCCGTTGAAGGATAAAAATGACTATTTATCGAAGAATGAAGAATTTTATCCGTTGATACAGAAAAAGACCATCAGCAAGGCAAAGCTAACCAAGTTCAATGAAAAATATGGCTCAGTGACCAAGCACTTTGTTCTAAGGGAATCAAACAAAGCCAAAGATGCAAGCAGTGTGAATGTGGGGCACCTGTAAATGAAGTAGTTGAATGACAGGTTGGAGAAGATTGAGGTCAAGGCAGATTCTAAAAGGAAAAACAATAAAAATGGTAAAGTAGGGATAAATAAGAATAACAACTACACACCTGATAAGTATGCACCTAGAAAAATATGTGTTGAGTTTGGTAGTGTTAATCATTTATCTACTAATTGCAAGTCTTTGATACGTGCATCCATATCTTAACCTCCATATTTGCCTAACATGCCCATGCCACCAATGCATACTTTTCCAGTTATGCTAATATGCCATTTACACATAATCCTTATTATGCTACATTTAGTATGCTTCAAATGCTATTTAGCATGCCATATTGGAATAACTTGTTTACACAATCCTTGCCATACCATGTTAATCCTAATATATGCCTGATAATTGCAAAACAGTTCAAGGGCCTCAAAGTCCAACTCCTAAGACAAAGGTTGATTTACAGTCACCTAAGTCTAATGATGGAAAGACTAAGAAGCCTAAGAAAAAGGCTAACAAGGCTGGACCCAAGGAAACTTGGGTACTAAATTAAACTTGATTTGGTTTTGATGTGTGCAGGAAAACAGAAAGAGTCTTTGGTATCTGAATAATGGTTGCTCAAGGCACATTATAACACCCTCCAAATCTGGGGTATAGATTTGGGACATTATTAATAACAACTACAAACTAAACCTGCACAAGCGGAATATAAAAATAATAATTACCCCGAACTATTACTACTCTGGATCTTTTAAGGGTTGAGTTGAAAACAAGAACCACATACTACACTTTATTACAAACCCAAATAAATAAAATTTGTCTCAAGAACTCTCTTTATTACAAAACTTTATTCTATCTACATTCTCACCACACAACTTTTATTCAAACTACACAAAACTTTTATTCAACCCAACATTTCTACTTATCCTGTTACACCTGATCTGGTAATTCAAAGCTCTCTTCGGAAATAGGAAGGAACACTCTTGGTATAAGAGGGTCCCGCTGCTTGACACGATTCTTGACTACGCGGGTCCTGATGGGTTTCATTCTTTACCTTAACTGTAAAACAATAAGAATAACAATAAAAAGGGATGAGCCAAAATTGCTCAACAAGCCTGCAACAATATATATATAGTATAAAGAGAGAGAAATAAGTGAACCAATAAGCTGCTGATTTGAACAACCATCTGTATCTGTATAGGATAATAATTTGCCAACACTGGCGAGTGCCAAATGAACAAGACTGGAAATAAGAACCAACATATGCACTATAACCTGCTGATCAGTCAGGATACAGTACAGATCTATACTCAACTGCATAGACCCAACCAACATAAAGAGTACTCAGGCAACTATGGCCTATTAAATAGTGGTCTGGGTAAAACCCAGCCCGTATAGTAACCATCCAGTCCAAGGTATAGCATCCGGAATAATCAGAATACTTTTGATGTACCCCAACACCAGGATATACCAGAGTATATGTAACAAGGGTAAAAGTATTGGAATATGAATAGGGAATTCAATAAACTGGGAGAAATCAAGAATCGAAATAAAATAGAAACAAGAATTAATAATTGGGTATCAATGTATATGAACAATAATTAACAAAGGTAACTGATATGATAAAAGGAAATATAATTCACTATTCTGAATTTAGAATAGGGGAAGAACTTGCCTTGCGCGTACTTAACCTGGTTCAACTCACCATCTTCTGTCCCTAGCTTGCTCTGCCTTCCTGACACTGAACCAATCATAGAAAGATAGTCGTTTAGATAATTTACTATATACGTGTATCTCGAATTGATACCACGTAACCTTATCCATCTACCCATGCGTTTCTATCTGACTCGCATATATACACATATAATTATATAGCACGTAAGGTTCACATAACCACGTAAAGCACATAGCACATAAAGCACATAATTAATTTTTCGACTTATAATTATTTTTGGAATCGATTCTAGACTCATATTTATAATATCTAACCCTATCTGATTTTATTACAAATTTTCGGGATTTATTTGACTCGATTCTACCCCTAATAGGGCCTATGCACAATTAATTATCACAAAACCACTCTCTTCCGGAAGAAATTATAACTTAAAACTATTTTTATTGGATTCGTTTCATTTTTCTGAGTCTAGGGGTCTTCGTTTCGCTCAAATCGGACTAACGGTTTAATTATTATGAATTAAACAAGATTTAATTAATTAATAATTAATTATAAATAATTAATTATAATTAAATAATCCTTAATTACATTTTTATTTAATTAATTAATAATTTTTGTATTTTAAAATAATTAATACCTAATTATTAGGATTAATTACTATTTATTACAATTATTTACAAATTATTAATACTCACTCGATCAGATCGATTATTCACAAATAATCAATTGACTCAATTAACTGATACGCTATTTATCGAGCAATTACTAATTACTCGAATTATAATCTAACTCAACGATTAATTACTCGTGTAAATACGAACTATTCGCAATCCTCACATAAATATCGAACCATTATATTATTATTGTAAATTATACGATTCGTTAATCAATTAATTATCGGTATTTAATTATACGATACAAATAATTATTCCGACCTTCTTCAAATAATTATCGCTCGAATAATAATTCTAATTATCGAATCACTACTCGCAATATTAACTAATTATCGAATTATTAATCATATTATTTAATCCTTATTTATTAATTAATTACCTAATTATTAATTAATTACCTAAATATTAATTAATTAGATAACTAATAAATAATTAGATAATTAATTAAATAATTAATTAAATAAATCAATTCGAATTTCTAAATTAATAAAATAATTCAGAAATTATTGACAAAAATATTTTAGATTTTTAAATCTAATTTTTATTTGATTTTTAAAATTATTAAAAACTGATTTTAATATACTAAAATATAATTAATTAATAAAATTTGCAGAAACAGAATTCTGCAAGTCAGGTTGGGAATTTTAGGATCAAACCCGGGTCGAAATCGGGTTGCAAACCGGGTCGAACCCGGGTCGCTCAAGAACACCGCCATGGCTGCCAGAAAGCGGCGCCGACGGGGGAAATTTCCGGTGAACAATACGCAGCCAAAACGTCCTGCTTCTGTCTCGTTTCTCATCGTATTCAATCAAGAACAACACCGTAATACCTTCGTGACGATTCCCAGCCGTCCTCCTCTCTTCCTCCATCGTTTCCAGCGTCTGGACCTTCAACAGCAGCAGCGGCAACGCCGCTTTTCCGGCGAACACGAAACCGAAGCCAAACTCGACAAAATCGGTGCCATTCGATTGCAAAATCGACGATCTACACTTCCCCCTCATCGATTTCATCAAATAATCACGCAATCGTAAAACCCGAATTCAAAGATTAAAACCGAAAATACAAAATAAAAATCAACTCAACAATCAACAAAAATAATTACATAAACAGAAACTACAGATCACAATCTTCAAAATGGTTACTTACATGACTGATTTGGTTAACAGAATCACGATCTAAATTGGCTTTGATTCCAAGAACTCCAAGAACCCTAATTCCCTTTTTCTGAATTTTCTGTTTATTTAATGATTTTTTTATAACTAATTAATAATTAATTACTGAAAAATTAGCTATTTATACTATGTAAAATAATACCCCTAAATAAAATTAAGGGGCTAATTACACTCCTAATAAAAATATTTGGCCCCAATTTTTATAATTTTTCGGTATTAATATTAAATTTTTAAATATTTAATAAATACAAAATAAATGCTAAAAATTCCCAAAAATTGTGAATATTACAAAAATGCAAAGAAAAATAATTTATGATAATTTTATGATGATATGAAAATAAAAATGTGATTTTTGTGGGGTTTTTGGTACCCGAAGGGGTCCGGAAAAGTCGTTTTTCGCGAAAAAGGTAAATTTGTAAAACGTCTAGGGGTTCAGAATAGCGATATGGTATAGGGCATTTTTGGCAAAATAGGGCCAATGATTTTGTTTGAAATACAGGCTTTCAAAACATAGTTTTGAGCTGTACGGGTTTTAGATGTAAAATATTTAACTTACGATAAAACACTCAATAAATATACAAAACACGTTTGAATCAAAACAGACAACACGTAACACATAACAGTTAGGGTTTAATGACTCAACTCATTTAATCACATAATAATACATATAAATTATCTTTATTATGATATAATACAAGCGTAATTTCTCGGTCGTTACATTCTCTCCCCTTAACAGGATTCTGTCCTCAGAATCATACTATGCAAACAATTGAGGATACTTTTCTAACATTTCACTCTCGAGCTCCCAGGTTGATTCTTCAACCACTGGGTTTCTCTACAAAACTCTCACTAATGACACAAACTTATTTCTTAATACTCTCTCTTGCCGATCTAGAATTCTTATCGGTTGTTCTACATACGACAAATCTGCCTGAAGTTCTATTAGTTCATACTCTATTACATGTCTTGTATCAGGGTTGTACTTCTTAAGCATAGATACATGAAATACGTTGTGAATATGCTGCATATTAGGATGTAAAGCTAACTCGTACGCAACCTTCCCAATTTTCTTCAAAATTTCAAATGGTCCGACGTAGCGAGGTTTCAATTTGCCTTTGTTGCCAAACCTAGTTAATCCCTTCCATGGTGATACCTTTAACAATACATGCTCCCTGTCCTGGTAGTCCATATCCTTTCTGGATTGATCTGCATATTTACGCTGTCGATTCTACGCTGCTTCAAGTCGCTTGCGGATCAGTTCTACTTTTTCCTTGGTCTGCTGGATCAGTTCTGGACCTAAAATTTTACGTTCTCCCACTTCATCCCAACAGGTAGGTGATCTGCATTTTCTTCCATATAGAGCTTCATAAGGTGGCATCCCAATACTGGCTTGATAACTGTTATTGTAAGAAAATTCCACTAGCGGTTAGTGCTCGTCCCAATTGCCTTCAAAATCTATTGCGCATACACGTAGCATATCTTCGATTGTTTGAATTGTCCTTTCGCTTTGCCCTTCCGTTTGTGGATGATAAGCTGTACTCATGTTCAACTTCGTTCCTAGACATTCTTGGAATTGTCTCCAAAATCTTGAATTGAAACGGGGATCTCGATCCGATACAATCGATACGGGTACTCCATGACGCATTACAATTTCCTTGAGATATAAGTGCACTAACTTGTCCAGTGAAAATCTTTCGTTAATCGGAAGAAAATGTGCTGATTTCGTCAGTCGATCAATGATAACCCAAATTATATCGTGATTTGCTTTCGTCCTTGGAAGTCCCACTACGAAATCCATAGCTAAGTGTTCCCATTTCCATTCTGGAATATCTAGTGGTTGTAATAGTCCGCTCGGGCGTTGATGTTCAGCTTTCACTCTTTGGCACGTATAACACTTACAGACCTATTCCGCTATTTCTTTCTTCATATTCGGCCACCAAAAATTTTCCTTCAGGTCTCTGTACATCTTTGTGCTTCTGGGATGGATTGAATATCTTGAACTATGAGCATCTTGCAAAATTTCCGCTTTCAGTTCCGGTACATTAGGTATCCAGATCCTTGAAGCAACACGAAAAATTCCTTTAGTATCTTTCTGACTAGTAATCTCTTCTCCTGTTAAATTGTCGATATCCTGGTCCATTACTTCTTCCTGACACCTTCTTATTTTCTCCAATAGTTCTGGCTGAAAAGTCATAGCGTAAATCATTTCGGTAGAATTTTCTGGTACACGAACTTCAATCTCCAATTTATCGAATTCCTTGATTAAGTCTTCTGAAGACGTTAACAGGTTCAATCGTTCCTTTCGACTTAACGCATCTGCTACTACATTAGCCTTGCCTGGATGATAATTGATTGAAACATCGTAGTCCTTAATTAACTCTAACCAACGTCGATGTCGCATGTTAAGTTCCTTCTGGGTGAAAATATACTTTAAGCTTTTATGGTCCGTGTAAATCTCACATCTTTCACCGTATAGATAGTGTCTCCAAAGTTTCAGTGTGAACACAATTACTGCTAGTTTAAGATCGTGCGTCGGATATTTTTGTTCATGCGGCTTTAGCTGTCTAGAAGCATATGCGATCACATTTCCATGTTGCATTAGAACGCATCCAAGTCCTCGATACGAAGCATCGCTGTATATGACAAAGTCTCCTTGATCATCAGGTAACACAAGCACAGGTGCAGTTACTAGTCGATTCTTTAATTCTTGGAAACTTGCTTCACATTTCTCGTTCCATTCGAACTTTTCATTCTTTCGCGTCAACTTCGTCAATGGTGTGGCTATCTTTGCAAAATCTTTAAAAAATCTTCTGTAATAACCGACTAATCCCAAGAAACTTCTGACTTCAGTTGGCTTCTTTGGTCTTTCCCAATTTAAAATAGCTTCAATCTTTGCGGGATCCACTTGAATTCCTTCAACACTAATGACGTGACCTAAAAACTGCACTTCTCTCAACCAAAATTCACATTTTGAAAATTTCACATAAAGCTGCTCCTTTCGTAATATCTCCATTGTCGTTCTTAAGTGCGTTGTATGTTCTTCTTCCGTCTTTAAATAAATCAAGATGTCATCAATAAATACAATGATAAACTTATCTAGATACTTCTTGAATACTCGATTCATCAAATCCATAAACGTTGCAGGTGCATTTGTCAATCCAAAAGCCATCACAAGAAATTCATAATGTCCGTACCTCATTCTGAACGCCGTCTTTGGAATATCTTCTGCCTTAATCTTTAACTGATGATAGCTTGATCGTAAGTCGATTTTCGAAAACCATGCTGCTCCTTTTAGTTGATCAAATAAGTCATCGATGCGAGGTAAAGGATATTTATTCTTGATTGTTAACTTGTTCAGCTCACGATAATCAATACACAGTCGCATACTACCGTCCTTCTTTTTCACAAACAATACTGGTGCACCCCATGGGGATACACTTGGTCTTATGATTCCTTTGTCGAGAAGTTCTTGTAACTGCTTTTCCAATTCCTTCATTTCAACAGGTGTCATTCGATATGGAGCTTTCGAAATTGGTTCAGTCCCTGGCGTCAAGTCAATAGTGAATTCAATTTCTCGATCCAGTGGAAGTCTTGGAAGTTCATCTGGATAGACATCAGGAAACTCACAAACTACAGGAATATCTTCAATCTTTGGACCATCCTTGTCGGTATCTAATACATAGGCTAGGTAAGCTTGACATCCTTGGCGTAGCAATCGTTTCGTCTGCATCATTGTTAGGAATTTCTGCTTTTGCTTTTCACCTTTAAATGTTACCGTTTTATTTTCTTCAGTTTGCAATTTCACTTTCTTATTTGCACAATCGATCTGAGCATTATTACTAGCTAGCCAATCCATTCCTAAAATAACATCAAACTCTCCTAACCTGAAAGGTATCAAATCAACTGAAAAATGACATCTCCCAATCTCAATATCACAACTTGGGCATACTTGATCTACCGTAACCTGATCATCATTTGTTAATTTTATGACTAACACTTCATCTAACCACTTAGTCTCACAGTCTATCTTAGAGATAAAATCTTCAGAAATGAAAGATCTGGTAGCTCCTGAATCAATCAATACTAGAGTATTTACGGAATTCACAAGGAGTGTACCTGCAACAACATTCAGACTCTGTACTGTTTCCTTCATTGACATGTTGAAAGTCCTTGCCCTGGGCTGATTTTGTGGTGGTAGTGGAGGTGGAGGTAATGCTAAAACCCTTGGAATACTAGCGGCCATCGCAACTCCTCTGCAGTCTTTGGAAAAATGTCATTTTCTTCCACACTGGAAACAAGTGACCTCTGCTCTTCCCATCAGACATTCTCCAGAGTAGTGTCCCCTTTGCTTGCACTTGAAACACGTGATTTTTGGCTTGTTGCAAATTCCCGTATGCTTTTTACCACATATTCTACAATCAGGTATAGGCGGTCGGATAAGTCTTTGCTGAGTTGGGGCAGGAAGTCGATTACCCATCCTCTAGTTGTTTTGTTCTGGTCTCCTGAAGTTTGCTTTTCCCCGAGCTTGAAATCCTGGCCTTTTGTTGAAACGGTTCTGAGAATTTCCTGGTCTTTTCTCTTTCTGAGCTGTTTCGCTTTCACCTTCAATAATCATAGCCTTCTGAACAATAGCCGTATAAGTCGTCAGTTTAAACACAGCTACTCTGCTACGAATCCATGGTTTCAGTCCCTGCTGGAATCTCTTGGCCCGCTTCTCATCAGTATCCACTTGCTCAGGAACAAATCTCGCCAATTCAGTGAACTTGGTCTCATAATCCGCGACCGATAAGTTGTCTTATTTTAGCACCAGAAACTTGATCTCCATATGGTTCTTCATAAAGCAAGGAAAATATTTTTCCAAGAAAAGATCAGTGAATCTATCCCAGGTCACCACACCTTCTCCTTCCAAAGCTTTCTTCGATTCCCACCAGTAATTGGCTTCGCCTTTTAGAAAGTAGCTAGCAAAATTCGTCTTCTGTTCTTCCTCAACTTTCACCAACGAAAAAGCCTTTTCTACCTCTTTCAGCGAAGCTCTCGCCTTTGTAGGATCTGTGGAACCAGTAAATTCCGGAGGCTTTACCGACTGAAATTGCTTGAAAGTGACTGTAGGTGTTGCTGGTGGTACTTGATGTCCTGGATGAGCGGTTTGTTGTAACATCTGTTGTTGGAACTGCTGCTGTTGCTGCTGCATTTGTTGTTGCATCATCAGCATCTGCTGTTGCATGAGATGAAACATCTGATCCATCTGGTTATTATTGTTTTGGCCCTCGGTATTTCCATTTGATGAGTCGGGTTGTGCTTTTCTTTTAGGTGCCATCTTTCTGGTAATAAAACAATGGGTTCTCTTAATAACGGTATATTAAACAGGTGTTATGGAATGGAAATAGTCTTTATAATATTAAAACAGTGTTATAACAGTTGATATAGGGAAAGAAAACAATTATTAAATATCCAAATAAAGAAAACAGTATGATGTGTAAATAAATCCCTTTTTAAAATACTTTAAAAAATTTTGAAAGCATAAAGGGTACAACATGATCGTAAATAAAACAACATTTGTAAATATGCCATGATAAAATAATAAAATAAATGTAAATGCTTAAATGACTGGAAATAAAATAAAGAAAAGGTGAAAAAGTCCATCTGATATATATATATATATGGGTAGGACACCAGTTGCAGGTGTCAGTGCTTGATACAAAAGCCTATGACATGTCAGTCGTACCGCTACTACTATCAGTCAAAATTAGTAACTACACTCATACAAACTAGTCATACAATACTATGATGCCTCTATCTACAAAAATATACATGATACAACACTCCTCTATCTGCTAGTCTCAGAATCCTGGTGGCACGTGACTCAACTCCTCCTGCAATGCCTCTAGCACTGCTTCGGTAAGTCCCAACGCTCTACGATATGCTGTCTCTGCACTAATATCCTGCTGTCTCAGATCAGTAAGCTGCTGAGAACTAACTCGGTGAATCTGACGTAACCTCTCCCTCAATATGTAATCTGGTCGTAATGCTCGGACGGGACCATCCGCCTGCGTCTCAAACAATCCAAGGATCTCTCTGTACTGAATCTGCCATCGAATCATCTCCTCTCTCTCCGCCTGAAAACACTGATAAGTAACTGTATTATGCTCACGAAGATCCGTGCAAGAACCTCGAGAAGGTAACGGCCCATCTACTACTATCTCATCCATGAACTCCGACTGTGGAAACTGATATACCCCGGGAACAGGGGCATAAATAGCTAAAGGGGCAGGAAATAGGACAGGCTGCTCCATAGGTGTATACACTGGTGGCTCTGCCTCTGGCTCCATCTGTGGAATATCTAGAATCTCAGGCTGCGGTACTGGAATCTGCGGCTCTAAGTCCTCCCACTGTGGAAGATCAACCATATCAGGAACATCAAACATCGGAAACTCCAAAGGTGGAAAGTCAGGAATCTCCGGCTCAAAATAAGGGAAATAATCAACAAAGTCTGGTACCTCTAGTGGAGGTGGTATCTCTGGTACTGGTCCAGGTGGCAATGGTGGATGTGGTGGCAATGGAGGAAAAATCTGCACTGATACTGGGGCTAGTACTGGTGTTGCTACCGGGTCTGACTCAGTCCGCTCCGACGAAGAAGCCATCTAATACAAATAACAATAATAATACAAAAACAAATCAAATCACATTCCTAAAATCATAACTTCTAATCACATAAACAGACAATCCTAACACTCCTATTTCTATCCTATCTAATTTCCTATCTTATCTTAATCCTAACGTTCTTGTTTTCAAGGGTCAATCCTAAGCTCTGATGCCAACTATAACACCTTCCAAATCCGGGGTATAGATTTGGGATATTATTAATAACAACTACAAACTAAACCTGCACAAGCGGAATATAAAAATAATAATTACCCTGAAGTATTACTACTCAGGATCTTTTAAGGGTTGAGTTGAAAACAAGAACCACATACTACACTTTATTACAAACCCAAATAAATAAAATTTGTCTCAAGAACTCTCTTTGTTACAAAACTTTATTCTATCTACATTCTCACCACACAACTTTTATTCAAACTACACAAAACTTTTATTCAACCCAACATTTCTACTTATCCTGTTACACCTGATCTGGTAATTCAAAGCTCTCTTCGGAAATAGGAAGGAACACTCTTGGTATAAGAGGGTCCCGCTGCTTGACTCGCTTCTTGACTACGCGGATCCTGATGGGTTTCATTCTCTACCTTAACTGTAAAACAATAGGAATAGCAATAAAAAGGGATGAGCCAAAATTACTCAACAAGCCTGCAACAATATATATATATATATATATAGTATAAAGAGAGAGAAATAAGTGAACCAATAAGCTGCTGGTTTGAACAACCATCTGTATCTGTATAGGATAATAATTTGCCAACACTGGCGAGTGCCAAATGAACAAGACTGGAAACAAGAACAAACATATGCACTATAACCTGCTGATCAGTCAGGACACCGTACAGATCTATACCCAACTGCATAGACCCAACCAACATAAAGAGTACTCAGGCAACTATGGCCTATTAAATAGTGGTCTGGGTAAAACCCAGGCTGTATAGTAACCATCCAGTCCAAGGTATAGCATCCGGAATAATCGAAATGCTTTTGATGTATCCCAACATCAGGATATACTAGAGTATATGTAACAAGGGTAAAAGTATTGGAATATAAACAGGGAATTCAATAAACTGGGAGAAATCAAGAATCGAAATGAAATAGAAACAAGAATTAATAATTGGGTATCAATGTATATGAACAATAATTATCAAAGGTAACTAATATGATAAAAGGAAATATAATTCACTATTCTGAATTTAGAATAGGGGAAGAACTTGCCTTGCGCGTACTTAACCTAGTTCAACTCACCGTCTTCTGTCCCTAGCTTGCTCTTCCTTGCTGACACTGAACTAATCATAGAAAGATAGTCGTTTAGATAATTTACTATATACGTGTATCTCGAATTGATACCACGTAACCTTATCCGTCTACCCATGCGTTTCTATCTGACTCACATATATACACATATAATTATATAGCACGTAAGGTTCACATAACCACGTAAAGCACATAAAGCACATAATTAATTTTTAGACTTATAATTATTTTTGGAATCGATTCTAGACTCATATTTATAATATCTAACCCTATCTGATTTTATTACAAATTTTCGGGATTTATTTGACTCGATTCTACCCCTAATAGGGCCTATGAACAATTAATTATCACAAAACCACTCTCTTCCGGAAGAAATTATAACTTACAACTATTTTTATTGGATTCGTTTCATTTTTCTGAGTCTAGGGGTCTTCGTTTCGCTCAAATCGGACTAACAGTTTAATTATTATGAATTAAACAAGATTTAATTAATTAATTATTAATTATAAATAATTAATTATAATTAAATAATCCTTAATTATATTTTTATTTAATTAATTAATAATTGTTATATTTTAAAATAATTAATCCCTAATTATTAGGATTAATTACTATTTATTACCATTATTTACAAATTATTAATACTCAATCGATCAGATCGATTATTCACAAATAATCAATCGACTCAATTAACTGATACGCTATTTATCGAACAATTACTAATTACTCGAATTATAATCTAACTCAACGATTAATTACTCGTGTAAATACGAACTATTCGCGATCCTCACATAAATATCGAACCATTATATTATTATTGTAAATTATATGATTCGTTAATCAATTAATTATCAGTATTTAATTATACGATACAAATAATTATTCCGACCTTCTTCGAATAATTATCGCTCGAATAATAATTCTAATTATCGAATTACTACTCGCAATATTAACTAATTATCGAATTATTAATCATATTATTTAATCCTTATTTATTAATTAATTACCTAATTATTAATTACCTAATTATTAATTAATTAGATAACTAATAAATAATTAGATAAATAATTAAATAATTAATTAAATAAATCAATTCGAATTTCTAAATTAATAAAATAATTCAGAAATTATTTACAAAAATATTTTAGATTTTTAAATCTAATTTTTATTTGATTTTTAGAATTATTAAAAACTGATTTTAATATACTAAAATATAATTAATTAATAAAATTTGCAGAAACAGAATTCTGGAAGTCAGGTTGGGAATTTTAGGATCAAACTCGGGTCGAAACCGCGTCGAACCCGGGTCGCTCAAGAACACCGCCATGGCTGCCAGAAACCGGCGCCGGCGGGGGAAATTTCCGGTGAACAAAACGCAGCCAAAACGTCCTGCTTCTGTCTCGTTTCTCATCGTATTCAATCAAGAACAGCACCGTAATATCTTCGTGACGATTCCCAGCTGTCCTCCTCTCTTCCTCCATCATTTCCGGCGTCTAGACCTTCAACAGCAGCGGCGGCGACGCCGCTTTTCCGGCGAACACGAAACTGAAGCCAAACTCGACAAAACCGGTGCCATTCGATTGCAAAATCGACGATTTACACTTCCCCCTCATCGATTTCATCAAACAATCACTCAATCATAAAACCCGAATTCAAAGCTTAAAACCGAAAATACAAAATAAAAATCAACTCAACAATCAACAAAAATAATTACATAAACAGAAACTACAGATCACAAGCTTCAAAATGGTTACTTACATGACTGATTTGGTTAACAGAATCACGATCAAAATTGGCTTTGATTCCAAGAACTCCAAGAACACTAATTCCCTTTTTCTGAATTTTCTGTTTATTTACTGATTTTTTTATAACTAATTAATAATTAATTACTGAAAAATTAGCTATTTATACTATGTAAAATAATACCCCTAAATAAAATTAAGGGGCTAATTACACTCCTAATAAAAATATTTGGCCCCAATTTTTATAATTTTTGGGTATTAATATTGAATTTTTAAATATTTAATAAATACAAAAGCTAAAAATTCCCAAAAATTGTGAATATTACAAAAATGCAAAGAAAAATAACGTATGATAATTTTATGATGATATGAAAATAAAAATGTGATTTTTGTGGGGTTTTTGGTACCCGAAGGGGTCCGGAAAAGTCGTTTTTCGCGAAAAAGGTAAATTTGTAAAATGTCTAGGGGTTCAGAATAGCGATATGGTATAGGGCATTTTTGGCAAAATAGGGCCAATGATTTTGTTTGAAATACAGGCTTTCAAAACATAGTTTTGAGCTGTACGGGTTTTTGATGTAAAATATATAACTTACGATAAAACACTCAATAAATATACAAAACATGTTTGAATCAAAACAGACAACACGTAACACATAGCAGTTAGGGTTTAATGACTCAACTCATTTAATCACATAATAATACACATAATTTATCTTTATTATGATATAATACAAGCGTAATTTCTCGGTTGTTACACACGACTGGAGATTCTACCCTGCTCACTGAGTTCAAGGAAAAAGCTGGCCCAGGCATTACGTTTGGAGATGACAGCAAGGGGTATACTATGGGATATGGCTTGATTTTAAAAGAGAATGTCATCATTGAAGAAGTTGCCTTAGTTGATGGACTGAAATACAATCTCTTGAGTGTCAGTCAACTTTGTGATAAAGGCAACTCTGTTACTTTCACAACTGAAGCCTGTGTTGTTATGTGCAAGAGAAATAACAAAGTGGTCCTGACTGGAGTTAGAAAATGAAATGTGCATCTAGCTGATTTTAACTCAATAAATACAAATTCAATTACATATCTTTTCAACAAAGCAAGTCAGGATGAAAGTTGGCTATGGCACAAGAAGCTGTCACATCTGAACTTCAAGACTATGAATGAATTAGTCAGGAAAGACCTTGTAAGAGGCATTCTTCAAGTTGAGTTCTCAAATGATAAGTTATGTGGTGCTTGTTAAAAAGGAAAACAAGTGAAATCATCATTCAAAAGGAAGCTTGATTCAACAATTGATGAACCTCTACAACTGTGGCACATGGATTTGTTTGGACCAGTCAATGTATTATCAATCTCAAAGAAGAAGTATTGTCAAGTGATTGTGGATGATTTTTCCAAGTTTTCATGGACTTATTTTCTTGGATCCAAAGATGAAGCTAGTGAAATCATTATCAATCATATAAGGCAAGTCAACAATCATCCTGATCTCAAAGTTAAAATATTAGGAAATACAATGGAACTGAGTTTAAGAAATTTGCAATGTGGTTGTTCTGTGAAGAAAATGGATTCATGCATGAGTTTTCAGCAGCAAGGACTCCACAACAAAATGGAGTGGTGGAAATAAATAATAGATATCTAATTGAAGCTGCAAGAACCATGCTAGAGGAATCAAAGCTACTAACTTATTTTTGGGGTAAAGTTGTCAATACTCTATACTACACTCAGAATATTTATTTGGTTAATCAAGTAAAATGCAAGACTCCTTATCAATTTTTCAAGAATAGGAAGCCAACATTGAACTTTCTTCATTTTTTTGGTTGCAAATGTTATATACTAAGGAATCAAACTGATCAACATGGAAAGTTTGATGTCAAAGCATATGAAGGCATCTTTATTGGATATGTTATTGAAAAAGCATACAGAGTCTTTAATCTAAGAACCAACATTGTTATGGAATCTGTACATGATGTGTTTGATGATAGAAAGATTGAAGGACTACAAGATGAGGGTTTCCATAAAAACCTCAAATTTGATAATGTTGAGATATTTTGTGATGACAGTGATGATGAAGATGATCTAGAAGTGGTAACTAAAGGAGATTGAAATTTGTCATAAAAAGAACCAACATCATTTGATGTACAGAATAATGTATCCGTTGACAGGCAAAGTGTATCATCCGTTGATATGCAAAATTCACTATACGTTGATAGATAAGGTGGATCATCCATTGACAGACATTCAACATCCGTTGATCATTCAATAAGCGCTGACTGTCATTCTAGATCACTATTTGACGGAACCCCATCTTCAAATTAAAGATCCACTAACTCAGGGGAAGCGTCAACTAGTCAACACTCAGTTACACATCAAGACAATAATGAGGCCTCTTCATCTAGAGCTAATCTACCATAACAAAAAAATGGACTGAAGATCACTCATTTGAACTAATCATTGGTGATGCATCTTCAAAAGTGTAAACAAGAAAAGCAACTCAAGAAGAATGTCTATACAACAGCTTTCTGTCACAGGAAGAGCCAGAGAAGGTAGAAGAAGCTTTGTTGGGTCCTGATTGGGTTTTAGCTATGCAAGAAGAACTAAACCAATTTGAAAGAAATAAAGTATGGAAGCTGGTACCCAAACCTAAAGGCAAAAAATTGTATAGACACCAAATGGGTATTCAGAAACAAGATGGATGAGAATGGCATAGTTGTAAGGAATAAAGCTAGATTTGTCACAAAAGGCTATTGTCAACAAGAAGGAATAGATTTTGATGAAACATTTGCTCCAGTTGCAAGAATTGAAGCAATCAGAATATTCCTAGCCTATACAACCCATGCCAATTTCAAAGTCTATCAAACGGATGTCAAAAGTGCCTTTCTGAATGGAGAATTGGAGGAGGAAGTCTATGTCAGTCAACCTCCAGGTTTTGAAGACCCCAACTTTCCATATTATGTCTACTATCTTTTGAAAGCACTTTATGGATTGAGGCAAGTACCTAGAGCCTGGTATGATACTCTGTCAAAGTTTCATTTAGGAAATCATTTCACAAGAGGTACTTTGACAAAACTCTTTTCTTTGAAAATGTTAATGGCTCTAGTATACTTGTTCAAATTTATGTAGATGATATTAAATTTAGTTCTACAGATGAGAAACTTTTCTAAAAGTTTGACAAATTGATGCAAAGTAAATATGAAATGATTATGATGGGAGAACTAACTTACTTTCTTGGTTTACAAGTTAAGCAAGTTAGTGATGAAATATTCATTAGTCAAACTAAATATATTCATGATCTTTTAAAGAAGTTTGACTTAATGGATTACACATCTACAAAAACTCCCATGGCCACTGTCACTAAGCTTGAAATAAATACAACTGAAAAGTTTATAGATATTTCAAACTATAGAGGCGTGGTTGGCTCACTTTTATATTTGACAGCTAGTAGGCCAGATATAATGTTTGCTACTTTTTTTATGCTAGATTTCAGGCTAATTCTAGAGAATCTCATTTAGTAGCTAAAACGAGAATTTTCAGATACCTCAAGGGTACACCAAAACTTGGAATTTGGTACCCTAGAGATTCTGGTTTTGATCTAATTGGTTATTCAGATGCAGATTATGCAGGTTGTAAAATAGATAGAAAAAGTACTACAGGAACCTGTCAATTTCTAGGAAACAAGCTTGTGTCCTGGTTCAGTAAGAAACATAATCCAGTTTCTACTTCCATAACTGAAGCTGAATATATTATTGTTGGTAGATGTTATGCACAGATTTTATGGATGAGGAATCAACTATTGAATTATGTTCTAAATGTGGACAAGATTCCAGTTTTATGTGGCAACAAACTGAAATACTTATCAGTTAGAAGCATGTATAGCATATTAAGTATAGCAGAGGTAATGGCATCAAAATCGCTAATTTTCCCTGAAAAGACCTAGGAATGTGTATTATGCTAGATTTTTCATGATGATAGCTAACCATATCTCTGAGGATCTTCTTACTGAGAACCCAAACAACAAGCTTGATTGTTGGGTTCAAGAAAAGAGAGTTCTTAAAGATTTAAGCAAGAACAACCTCAACAATGAAGTGTCTCTCACCTATCTTCCAATTTTTGAGGCACAACAGGTAACTGAGGTAACTATTTCTGCTCCTATATCTTCTCTACCTATTACTTCTTCAACTTTAACTGCGACAATTACATCTGTAACAGTGACCAAACAGATGCCTACCCAAGCCACAAAACACAAATCAAAATCCAAGTCTAAGAAGCCAACCTCTGTTGTCTCTCAAAAGACATCAGTTGTAACAACTACCACTTCAATTGAGGGGAGTGCACGGGGTAGTGAGTCGGGTGAGGGAAGGGGTGATCATCAACGAAACCCCAAGGATAAAGAGGGTGAGGTAAGTGTGACCCAAACCATCCAGACCACAGTCTCCCAATAGACTGTGGTGCTTAATAAGAAAAGTAGCTCATTTCTAATCACATCCTCCCAAAAGGATGTGACTATTGGAACAAGCTCTCAACCAAGAGCACATGCCAAAAGGGGAAGGGACATAGACCAAACTCAAAATTATATCAGAAAGAAGAAATCAAAACCAATGGGGGAGTCACAGGGTGCACCCACAATACCAACTGCAGTAAAAGACTCAGTTATTGCACCATCTCAAATTCAGATTGATGTGGCTCCAATAAATATGGAGTCACAACCAAATTCTCTCATAATCGAAACACCACAAACACAATACTCTCTAACTAATTCTCTGGATGTGGATATGATACACACATCAAATCCTGATTCTCCATCTCTTAAATTCATGGAGGAGCCAAAATCTGAAACAAATGAGCATCATCTTATTGATGATTTGTTGCCTCACTTGCCCATTCTTTCTCTACAGTTGAAGAATATGTGCACCCAATCTTAAAATCAATCTCCACAGATTAAACAATAGTTTCAACTCATATTTCCATTCTTTCCACTTCATCAACGATTATCCTTCATCCGTTGACAAGTGATTGCCCTTCAACGGATATGCTTAACATCAGTTATCCGTTCATGACCATAACTATTACTTCAACGGATATCCCTTATCCGTTGACAGTCACTGCACTATTTGAAATTTCTAAATTAGTTACAAGTGCAGTTGATTTAGTAGTTGTTCAATTACTCTTAGGTTTGAGTGAATGGAGTGACATGAGTGAGGGTCTAGGTTGCTCCCAGGTAAAATGAGAGTAAAAGAGTGAACATATGCATGCTATTTCTTCAATCATGGAAAAAGAGAGTGAGAGGAGTCCCACCTTAGATGGTGAAGGTGAGGGTATGAGGGTGGTAAACCAAGGGGAGCCCTTGATGTAAAAAGAGAGAGAAAATGATAGAAAAGTAGGTACAGGAGGAATAAGGTTGGATACCATTGCAAGTGAGTCAATGAATGTCAATGAGGCTGAAAGGAAAAGTCTATATCAATAAGAATACAAAGCTGTTATTGACTCTATTTCCCTAGATTCTGAGACATTTACTCACCCTGTTACAGCCTACCAAATATTGGTTGTTCAGGGTAATGAGGAAGCAAGGAGGACACTTCATCTATTACATACTACAGCTTCAATGCTAAGGGCAAAGGATGCAATCAACTCTCTTCCATCCAAAGCTGATGATGTGGACTCTAACTTTAGAACGTATGGGGATTCTGAGTTTTAGGATGACTTTAATGATGAAGCTGGCACCACCTTAGGGGGAGATGCAGGTACTAGTTCATCTACATACACCCCAACCTGGATGATATCAAAGGAGTGAAACTACATCAATCACCTCACTAATTTTCAAAATTATAACTCAAACTTAGTCAGCCATTCAAGATATACAGATGCAACTACCAAAGCCCTCCTGAAAGCCCATCTTGAGTCTCTTCAATTGCACAAAATTCACAATCTCAAATCGACTCAAGATGTGGATGATATGAAGAATGTTGTTGAGGCAGTTAAGAAAGAGCTGAAAAATGATTTGAGTAGAAACTTCCAAAATCTACAATAAGGGAAGTGCAACTTAAGCTCAGAAAAAAAGTGACTTGGCAAGGAAAGTTGAGGCCCTCACAGACAGACTCTCAAAAGTGGAACTTTTGTGGACAAGATACTGGATGGTCAAGCAACACAGAATCAACTACTTCAACAGTTGGTGGCTGCTCAAACTTCAAACCCTATTTTACTTAATGATAAAAAGGAGGGAATGGTGTGCACATTCAAGTCAGCAAAGTAATAGTGCTAGCTATTACTATCTCCAAGCCACCAGCCTTGAACAACATTGATCTAATCAATCTTGCAGCAGCTGACCTCAAAATCAAATAGCAAAGGAAAAATATTGATGACAGGATTGCAAATATTTTTGGCTCAACTGCTACTTAGGATCAATCTGTGAAGCATTTCACTCAGTTGAAGCCAATCACCATGAATGACATATAGCTAGGAAAAGGAGACAAGAGTGAACCCTCAATAAAGAATGAGTTCAACAACTTTGTGGTGTTAAAGCCTAAACAAGCAAGTGTCATAATATCAACAAAGCACCTAATGTTGGTTGATTATTCTCCTCCTAGGCCAGATGAAGATAAGTTGTTGGGCGCATCAATTGAAAGTTTCAAAATCACCAAAGATGCCATGTTAAGACCAAGAATTGCAAGAATATATAGATATGGTAAAATGATTTGTGTGATGAATGGGCACCCTTAGTTTAGAGAAGCTAAAGATGAGGAAAATAGAAGACTTGGAGCTCAGAAAAGGAGAAAGAAACATGTTGTTAAAGGAGCTAAAAGAAAACTTGAGATGCCTGCTAATTCAACTGAAACTGAGAAGACTTTAGCTGATGAACCAAAGAAGAAAGAAGCAAAACCAAAGTGGGTAAAGGGGAATATGAAGAAATTCAAGGCAAAAAGGCCTGCCAGTGCTATTGAAAAGGAAACTGAACCTACTCAATGTACAACTACAATTCAAACAATTGTTCCCACTGTGGATCTTGTTGAGTTCAAGGTTCATCCAGGCATCAACTTTTATGGTGCGTAAATCATATCTAAGGCTGAACACATAAATTGGGAGAATTTTCCTTTACCTGAACTCAATCTACCATTGCCCACCAAAAAGAGAAATCCAAGGAAGAAGAGTGTAGGATTCAAGTCTACCCCACCTCAACTCAAAGTGCTCTACAACCCTAAGCCCAAAGTCAATAAAGATGATCAACTGTTCATTTATGACATCAAGGAATTCTCAGATATCCATGTTTTTTTGAATGAGCTAGATGAAGTAAGGGGAATTGATGCTCATAATAAGTTGCCAGAAAGATTGATGTTTAAATACAAGGGAGGCAAAGAGATCACTTCAACTCTATATAGAATTTTCAATGAAGGCTACAATCTCTTGGTAAAATTATTTTCTGCTATAAAAAAGGAATTTGGATTCACCAAGGTGGCAAAAACAAAAATACTTAACAAAATTCAACAAATCAGACAAAGCTGGAGAGATCCAAATTCACTTCCTAGAGTCTTAACTATCCCATACAATGGTGATACAATGCATTTGAGACCTTATTGGATGATGGAGTTTAGAGATGAAAAGGGGGTCTGAAGATTTTTCAGACTTGAAGATCAGCTACAAATATCTAGCAATGATACACTCAAAGAAATACAGAAGTTGCTGAATCTCAATGATGATAATGAAGCTGAATTCTTTAGACAACTCCAACACCAAATTGAGGAAAATGACAAGAGGATGGGAAAAAGTTCTAGAGATTCAAGAAAAAAGAAGTAATCAGCTCAGACTAAAGGAGCACCCTGAAATGACATGTAACAATACTCAACTTCCTTTGTTCAAATTTTAATTAAAGCATTTTACAATTTATCTACTGCTTATAGTCTTAGTTTTATTAGGGTGTTTTGTAATCATCAAGTTAACCTGAATTTATGCCTATAATTCTATTAGACATAAATTGGGGGAGATTGTTAGGAATACATTATAGGCTTGATGATGACTTGACAAAACACTTTAAGTAGATAAGTTAAATGATTTTGTAACCATCAATTGATGGAGTAGCTTGTATTAAATAAGTTTGTAGCACATTTCTGTATGCAATAAATAGCTTAGAAGTTTAGATGTTTTAGTAAATTATAAGTCATGTTGACTACTAGCAAGATATACAAAATAGGTTGGCTAATTGTAAAAAGAAGATGCCTTGTAATTTTGTATAGGTGAAAGAGTTTCAACTGCTAAGGAATTCATCATCAACAGATAAACTTAAAGCTTCAACGGATGACTCAAGACAACTTCAATGGATAATATGATCAACTGATATCTGTCAAAGCTTCAACGGATGTTCAAATGTAAAGCATCAATAGATGACACTACTACAACTTCAACAGATAACTGAACTTAATGTCAACGGATGATGGTGAAGCTTTAACGGATAACCAACTCAAAAGAGCAATTGATAGTAACTTGACATTCACATGGGTTGATTGTATACAAAAGGAATGTGGCAGCCTGTAATTAGGTTCACGAAGATCAAAAAAACATTTCCATTTTCATGTAAAATAGGGACGTTCAAAGATGCCGTATCTGGATTGCATTACACAGAGAAATGGAGAAACATGTGATTAGACCTAAAACAATAGATTTATGTTTTATCTTATTGTACATATAACTTGGTGGTATATAAACCAAGTGGAGAACAGAGTTTTATTATCGACTGGCACAGCAAAAACAAGCAAGAACTAGAGAGCAAATGTAAGCTGTATTCTTTAGTACTCTCAAGTTCAAGTTTGTATAAACTCTTGTAAGCAGCTGTGTGCTTTTGCATCACAGAAATCTTCTACATTTGTATATATCTCTGGTGGAAATATCAATCCACCAGAGAGTTTTTTAAACACTTTTTTTATTAACTTTGTGTTTTGAATATCATTACTGTTTATCCACACTCAGCTTATTCAAACACAGTTATATTTTTGTTAGAAATTTTTCAATGTCTCGAAAAGAAACAAGAATTCCATTCAGTCTCCCCTTTTGTAATTCTGTTGTTAACATTTTTAGGGATTAACAAGTTTTAAAGTGATATGGGCAGGGGCATTCAGTAAATAATCATTTAAAATTTTGGTTTTAATTTTGCAATTTTTTAATGTAAAAATATTTAAGAATTAATTGAATATTACAAAACGAGTTTATCAAAACTGAAATTGATATAAAATTTATTTTTAAAATGTAAAACATAAAATTATATCTCTCCATATATTTTTAAAATATTATTTTAGCGAACGGTTTATGTTTTATGATTTTTTCAAGATAACGAACGATAATGGAAATATCTCTCACAAAATCATTTTAAAGTATCAAAACATTAAAATAAATCCACCTATTATTTTTAAAAGTCCCTACAGCTATTCCAGAGATAATAAAATAAATTTTATAATTGAAACATACTCTGATGATTTTATAAAAATATTTAAAGGTCAAATAAACTTTATTTTCAAATAATAATTTATTTGAAAATATTTAAAAATTCTAAAATCACACATTCAATCACTTAGGAGTCAAATAGTACATATTCACATATCCTGACCAAACAAATCGCAAAAATAATATTTTTTCTATTTAAACTCAATTTATAACTCCCTTTTTTATATTTACCTACCACATAATAACAATTCAAATAACCATACAACTTTACATATTCTTATTCAAATAATCACATAAACACTTAGGATTCAAGGCATCACATATATTTTTTTCACATACTTTTCATATAATCAAATCAACTTTCTTTTTTTTTATTATCACCAAATCCACTTTTGTATAAACGACTTTTACGGGCCGTCTCAGTTGACCGCCCAACTGACATTCCGACTTGATCATCAATCACATATCATATATCAAGTCTTATATTGAATCGTCAAATTGGAATAATTTATTTTTAAATATTTCTCCACTAATTCACATAATTCTTCATAAACCACATACTTTATATTTTATTCACATAATATAATTCGTGAAAATCCCGGTTGTTACATTCATCTTCCTTTGCCTTGACTGTAATGACTGCAAAGAGAAGGGATGAGAAATAAGAATATGAATTATAAACATGTTCTAGTGGTCTTTCCTTCCTCTAACATGAGAAAGAAATGTCAGTTTTTCGCAGCTACTTCAAAATGATGTCAAGGTCATGGATTTTATGTAGCAATTTGATCGGTTCAGGGGGAAAAAGCCCAGTCATTCTGAAAAGGTTGCAAATGATATGTGCATATTTCTTTCTAAGGGTTTCATTCCCTAACAAAGGTAAGGTGGACATCCGTAGCGTACTCAGATTGGCCACTGAACATGGGGGCTTTTCACCTAAACTGAGACCCCGAGATGCAAGTTGAGACAAATCAAATAACATCGGTCCTACCCAAAAGTCAAGTTCTCAGTTCTAAGATTAATCAAGGAGAGTAGAGAACCAGGGCCAGCCTTGTCTTTTGAGATGCCCATGCCATCTCAGAAAAATTTGCCCCACCTCGTTTGCTTGAAATAATTTTGAACACGAGACTTTTTGCGAATAAGCCAACTCACTTGGGACCTTGCGAGGGACTAAGGCCGTATCTAAGATCATAATTCTTTGATCTGTTTGTGGTTCTGGCTTTCACGGAGTTTCTCTGTAGTATACTTGGCCAAAGTGTGACATGTTAGCCTATAAGTAAGTGTCCCGAAATTTGAAACTCGTTGTTATCCCATAAGTATAGAGGTTTAGTAGAATTTATTGAGATTATTCGATACATGAATTGTTCCGATATATAACTCTTCCACCCAAAACATTTTTTAAAATACAAAAGTGGTTGTGAGAAATGTTCAATGTAATTGAAGCACGCACTAAGTGAAGGCACAAATCACGGAAAGAAGTACCAGTGTACTACCAAACGTGAGGTATTATTAATCCAACGGCCCAGAGCTTTTGGTTTCTTCATCTTGTCAAAGAGCTTGAACAATGATTTTTTGTCAAGAAAAGTATGATTTTTATTTATAATAGCATAAAAAACAAAGGGATAAGATCAAAAGTTGTAAAAATGGTTTAAAAAGATACTAAGCTCCCGTTAGAGGATAATCATAACAAAACAGATATTAACTCATGATTTTAAAATTATTTCTCTCGCATTTTTTTAGAAAAATCTACCATGAAGCCTTTAAAACAAGTACTTGTTAGCATTTCTTTCTCGATAAACACATAAACAACACATTCAACCTTACTTGTGACATATCAGAACTGGGAAACGACCTAATTGACTTCAAATTTTAAAGTTTTAATTTTTATTTCTAAGCCATTTCCTAATATTTTTAATAAAAAAATGTCCCCGATTACCTCATGTGATGGCTTGTATTACTTGCCCTCGGGGCCGAGCATGTAGAGAACTTCTGGCTGATTTTCAGTATGGGTCGAGGGGGAGGCAAATTGTACAATTAGGTGGCAGATTCGGTAGATGTCGAGCTTGATGTATGAAGTAAGAAATTGTTAGGAGTTTTTCCATATCATTTGTGGGAAGGTGATATTTCTAGTATATAAGCAGACATTTAACTCCATTATTATGAGGCCTTTGGTAGTGACCAGTAACCAAATTCATGCGGAATCGGTCCAAAGAGGACAGTATCATACTAATAAGAAGTTAGATATGCTTAGCAAGCCCAACAATAGATATCAGAGCGCTGGACCTAGGAAGCCCCAGATGGGCTATCCCATGATGGGCTTAATGGGGAGGAAAATGGGCCTTTCAAAATGGGCCTATAGGGAGCCAGATGAACTTCCACTATGGGTCAAGGGGGAGCCTGATCACACTGAAGGAGGCAGATTTGACAGGTATCGGGCCCGATGTGTGAATGGGAAGATTTTTGGGAGTTGTCCCACATCGTTTGTGGGAGGGGCAGAATGCTACTATATAAGCAGTCAGATAAATCCATTAGTATGGGGCCTTTTGGTAGTGACCCAAAAACCAAATCCATGCGGGCTCGGTCTAAAGCGGACAATGCATAGCAAGCCCAAGGAGAGCTATTAGAGCTTTTGGTTATAAATGGTCCATAACAATCTCAGGATGCGCTCGAGAAATGTCCTAGGAAAAGGCAGATGGGTTTGCGCTAGGATGAACTTAATAGGGAGGCAGACGGCCTTCCATTATAGGCCTGGGGGAGGCAGATAACCAGATGAATTTCCAGTATGGGTTAAGAGGGAGCCTGATCACACTAAAGGAGGCAAAATCGCCAGTGACGGGACCAATATGTGAAGGGGAAGATTGTTAGGGGTTGTCACACATCATTTATGGGTGGGGCAGATTGCTAGTATATAAGCAGCTAGATAACTCCATTAACATAAGGCCTTTTGAGATATGTCCGATAAAAATTTGTGCGGACTCGACCCAAAGCGGACGATATCATAATAATGTGGAGTTAGGTCTGCTAAGCAAGCCCAACATACGACCTAATCGACTTCAAATTTTAAAGTTTCATTTTTTTTATTTCTAAGTCATTTCCTAATAATATTTTTATAAAAAATGTCTTCGATGATAAATATTCCATGCGATAACTTGTATTGCTTGCCCTCGGGACCGGACATATAGAGAACCTCTGGCTGATTTTTGATATCTACTCAAGTCCCTGCCACTCTCGATTCTTCATACTAGCATCTCTAGTTATTCTGCTTTACAGTACTGAAAATTGAGAAGTGATCGATCCGAGATTCTTACTTCAGGAAGACCATTTTCTCGTTAGCTGAATGAGACCATTTTCGAACTATAGCGGGTAGACATACAGAAACATCATCTTAAATTTTCAAAAAAAAAAGAACACACATTTTAATCAAATAACATGTGCTAACCCTCAAATGGATTGACGAATATCAATAACACAATTTAAATTTTTATCGAAATTTAAGAATATATTTTTCATATTAATGAATTCAAGCACAATAAGTATATGTGAGTCAATTTTATGAAAATTTTTTAAATGATATATTTTATCGGTGAAAACTGAAAATAACATACTTATTTTTGCATAACCAAAGCTTTTTTTTGAAACTGGTTTATAACATTAATCCATCAAATTATATCTTTCAAGGTGCTCCAACACAGATTGTGGAGGAGTCAAAAAATCAATAAAGCAGCTGTTTTCAAAAGGCACTCTAGCAACTAAGTGAGCTACCTTGTTAGCTTACTTTTTAACAAATGAAAGTGGTGTATCCCTACGAGTTTTCAAAAGGCTACGACACTCTTGAAATAATACACCAACCTCCGGGAGATTCTCATTTGTGTTGTTGATTGCTTGGACCATGATTACTGAATCGCTCTCAATGTCCACATTCTGCAGACCCAGAAAACTGATCCATTTGATAGCTTCCAAAACCGCAGTGGCCTCCGCTTATATAATCGGGACTTCTCCTACAAACCTATGCGTTCTTGCCCTATTGAATCCTCCTTCATGATCCTTGAGCACTAAGCCACACGAGAACCACGAGTTACCTGCAACAACGTGAACATCAACATTCAACTTCACTCGCCCTTCACTTGGAGGACTCCATTATTTACTGGAGTCTTGCTAGCTTGCTTAAAAGCTTTGTTACGAGATAATTTTAGCTGCTGACTGTCTCTCCATTATTTAACTTGAATGACACTCCATTGCATTTCCATTTGAGTTGTTCACGATTTATATTTCCACACCTTCAGATTCCTAGCTAACTATATGCCCCAGAGAATTGTAGCTATCTGAGCTAGTTTGTCAAGCGATTCAACTGACTAAATATTCAATAACCATTTTGGACATAACAGGACTTGAGACGTGTCAAAACCCATTCATAATTCATCCCAACAACCTTTAGCGTAACTACATTCAAGTCAAATGTGCCCCAAATGTTCTACATCAACTCCACATAACGGAAAAAGGATTGGTGTATTAACACCTTTCCCCTTCAACAGAATACGAACAGGAATATTGTTTCTGCACACCCTTCACAAAAACATCTTAATCTTCTGAGAAACCTGGATCTTCCATAATCTTCCCCACCCTTTACTCTCCTCTAGCTGCTTAGAGTTACTAAAGTGTTGTTGCCAGAATTTATACCAGATTTAGCACTATACTTTCCATTCAATGAGTGGCTCTAGACTATACAATCTTGGACCTGACTTTTAGGGACATGTATTGCTAAAATACACTTAGCATCACCACTTGAGAAAAAGTTGTGAACCTTCAAAACATCCTATTCACTTCTGCTAGGAACAAATAATCACATACCTTTAATTCTCTCACTGATTGGAGCGAGTGCTCGTCAATTCTATGCCCATCTTTATCTCTAAGCCAAGCATTTGAGCCCAGATTTATGGACCTCCTATAACCCAATACCCACCTATAGCCTTCTTTAAAAGATTTCTTTACTTGTCATAAGCCTGACCAAACAAAGCGTGCACCACCTCCTCTACTTGCCTAAAAAAGGTTGATTTTGGAAAATACTTTGCTTTGAACACTCTTGCAACTAGAGAACCTGGATTACTCAATAAATTCCAGCATTGTTTCCCAAGGAGTGCCAAATTAAATCCATTTAGATCACGAAAATATAAACCTCCCGACTCTTTTTCCATACTCATATTTGTCCAAGAAGTCCATCTTATACCTTTCTTTCTATTTTTCTGTGAACCCTACCAATAACTATTCATCATTTTCTCAATATCACTGCATAAAACTTTAGGTAGCAAGAAGCACGACATAACATTCAAAAGAATCACTTGTGCTATTGTTCAGAGTAAATTTCCCTTACCAGCCTTTGATAGGCATTTAGCGCTCCATCCCTGAATTTTGCGCCATAAATGGTCTTTAAGAAAGTTAAATACCAATTTTTTTCGATCTCCCTATCAAAGACGGAAGACCAAGATAGTTCCCCATACTCAAGTCATTATAAACACCCACCATGTTCTTTAATTCTTCATGTTTATCAACCCTTACACTCGAACTAAAATAAATCCCAAATGTTTGGAGATTTATTGCATGTCCATAATACAGTTCATACCTCTGTAAAATTGAACAAACCTCCATGATCTCCTCTGTTGTGGCTTTATAAAATAGGAAACTATCATCAACAAATAGTTAGTGCATAATTGCTGGAGCTTGCATGCATACTTTACATCCCCCTAATCCTTCCTGCATCAGTTGTATTCTTTAAAATACGAGATAGCCCCTCCACATAAAATATGAATAAGTAAGGTGATAAAAGATTACCTTGACATAAACCCCTTAATGGATTAATAGGACCAATTTGTGAACCATTAAAACTGATAGAGTAAGTTACCTTCGTAACACATAACTTAATCCACACAATCCATATGTTATCAAACCGTAATATTTTCATTTGATGCTCCAGGAAAACACCCAATCCACTCTATCATGCGCTTTGCTAACATCTAACTTCAAAGCAACCTCACCTTCTACCCCTTTTTTCTTCTGTTTCATATAATGCATCAGTTCAAAAGCTAGAAACACATTATCCGTGATATTTCTTCCCGGAACAAATGCCGATTGATTATTTGTAATGATACCAGGTAAAATAACTTTCAAAAGCTAGAACCTTTGCTATCACCTTATAAAGAACATTACAGAGTGATATGGGACGTAAGTCCTTCATTTAAACCGCATTATCTTTCTTAGGAATTAAAACAACATTTGTGTCATTTAAATCAAGAGGGAAAGCCAACTCGGTTAACCAGTTCTTACAACACTAAAAAATATCATTACCAAATAAATTCAAGAAGTGTTGATAAAATGCTGGATTCAAGCCATCTAGACCAGCACTTTTGTCAGGGTGCATTTTTTTATAGCAACTGAAAACTCCTCCATCCTGAATTCTACAATAAATCTCCGATTTTGTTCCTCTATTATGACAGCTTCATGAGCTTCCATATTACCCTTCCCAGCACAACCAGCATCACCAGCATCAAAAAATATCTTCATGAAATATTTCTTAACAACTGCACACATTTCCTCTTGCTTACTAACCATTTCCCACTGTCATTCTTAAGTCGACTCACTTGATTATGTTTCCTCCTACACGTAGCAAATGCATGGGAGTATTTTGAATTCGAATCTCCATCTTACAACCAGAAAGATTTGGATCGTTGATGCCAGTACACCTCTTCACTAAGCATTAAGTCTTCAAGAATCTTTTCTGCTGCAAAATATTTACCAGTCCTGTCTTCATCTGCAGAGTCCTCAAAAGATAACACCACTTCCTTCTGTTTGTTAATCTTCTCTAGAAATTTATTGAAAAATCGTTTCCCCCATTTTTCCATGAATCACGATAACTCCAGCAATTTAGGGAGAAAATGACTTGGTTTTAGACGTTTCCAATGAGCTGAAACTTCTTCATGAAAGTTCACCTCCTTCAGCCATACGTTCTCAAATCGAAACCTGAATTTCTTCATTGGATTCTCTGTGTTACAAAAATCCAGCTTTATTGGATCATGATTAGAATACACACAGTGGTGCACACTCAATTTGCATAAAGGGAATAAGCTCCACCAAGAACCGGAAGCAAATGCCCTATCTAGTTTCTCTCTTACCCATTCCAGAGTACCACGACTTTTCTCCCAAGTATAGCTTTCTCCCATTAGGTCTAATTCTATTAAACCACATGCCTCAATTATTTTTTAAAGCCATCCAGAAGCGCCTGAGGATGAGAATTAATACCCTTCTTATTAGAAATACTAATCATATCATTAAAATCACCTAGCACCACCCACGGTAAAACAGAAGAACTAGCTAACGATCTCATCAATTCCCATGATTCCTTTCTACGAGCACGTTACGGATAACCATAGAACCCGGTCAGTCTTCATTCTACCCCATTCACATTTTTAATATGAGCATCAATAAAGTTATTACCATGATCGACAACAGTACAAGAAACACTACTTTTCCACAGCAGAACAATTCCTCCACTTCTACCAACACTATCCACTACCCAAAGATTATTAAAGCCCAACTTGTCACTGAGCTTCTCAATCCTCTCCTTATTAGATAAAGTTTCCATTAAAAATAGAATATCGGAATTATGAGACTTAATAATGTCCCTTAACGCATGAACTGCACTAGGATTCCCTAGTCCTCGGCAGTTCCAGCTTACAGAATTCATGACATCCGACTAGCTTGTTGAGCAAGCTTAGCTAATTGAGAGTTGTTTGACATTATACAATCCAATTCAGAAAATACAATATCCTTATTTTTAACATTTGATCCCAAGTCAGGATGCACATACAAGCCCACCTGAAGTGTCCATAGTGTTATAGTTATCTAGGCCTCCACACATTCTTTTCCTTTCCTTAATTTGAAGCCCAATCAACTCCTCTGAATCCAACACATTCTCTTTATTTAAACTTGAATTTTCTCTCCCCACTTCCAAATTTTGGCTTGCTATAATTAAGGGACGAGTACTATTTCCTGGATTATGTAAATCTTGCCTTTTTCAACCTCCTAAAACCATGTTATTGACTTCCTTCTCGCAATCAAATCCCCTTGATTTCAGAACTGAACTGTATCTTGTTCGCACTAAAACACACGCAAAAATACACACAAGCGTACATGATCACAAGTAGTATAAGACCTAAGTCAAGTTCGTTCCCACGAAGATTGGTTTAGGTTAAATTCAGATTATGCACTTATGCAACAATGTATGATTATCATTCACAGCTAAGACAAGTAACAAGTTTGAGTTGATTAAATACTTAAGAGATTATACTATCATACATTAACTAAGAGATTAAAAGTGATTTATTTATATGAGAATAAAACATGGGATTCTAACTTCATTAGTTACTTCATTCAAAGTTTATGTCTTTATAACTAGTATGCGATGGTGATGATAACTATCAAAGAACACGAAATTAGTATACGCTATCTTTCGATATACGAATACCCTACTACTAAGAATTCACAATCAAGATAGAAGTTGAGTAGACACCAATTATGCTTAGACCCTATATGTCTATAGAATGTGAAAACATAACAGTTTAAGAACAGGTTATTTATTTTGATTACATAGGGTGTGTAAGATGGTTAAAATTACATTACGAATTATGCATGTCAATTCATACATAAACCTATGCTAGCATGGCAAGTTCTAAACTTCTATATTCACTGTCGCTTCAATAGAAATTAACAAACAATCTTAGATGTTAGCTACACATCAAAGATGAATAAGCACAACCAAACTAGGACATCATAAATCACCACACACTAAAGTTTTAGAACAATTAACTATTGAAATCCATAAGTAAATCTGTTGGAACCCCATGACAACGATTAGTTCATAATCGAACACATCGTCACCATGGGTTCCAATGAAAACATGGCAATAAATAAGTTCAGAATACTACGATAGAATATATAAGTACTAGGGTTTAGAACAAGAACAAAATAAGCATCCAAAAGTATCGCCTAAATCGAAGAATACAAAAGTATGAAACTAATTTTTTCTTCTCCTTAGCCGTCTCGTGTACTCTAGGTCTTCTTAATGTTCTTCGTGGCTTCCTTGTTATTAAAAATGTCTTCTTTTCATTATATATAGGCCCCTGGATCGCTTGGACTCTCCAAATCTTTGAATTATAATAGAAATAGAATTCTGTAGGATTTGATGGGCGCGGGCGCGCAACTTTATGGATAACTGGCGCGGCCGCCTTGCTTCAGGCGCGGGCGCGCTCCTCTTCTGTTGAATTTCTGAATTTTCTTCTTTTGTGCTCCATTCTTCATGCGATCTTCCGCAACTCCATTCCTGATTTCTTTTTAGCTTAATATCGTTGTAAAGCTCTTTTCCACCTCCTGACTAATGCCCTGAAATGACTTAACACAAAACACATTAAAAACACCACATACTTGAGTCCAAAACATCAACTTAAGCCGATATGAAGCGTTCCAAGTGGATATAAATTCCAATTATCACACCCCCAAATTTAAATCGATGTTTGTCTTCAAGCATTAACAAACTCGACACTAAAAACACAACCAATACATGAATGCAACTAATATGATAATGCAATGATCCCCTCAGAATAACTATAACCAATCAATAAGTAAATATCTCTAAGAATGCAATTATTCGAAATAGAGTTCAACCAAATCCCACAAACTAACTCACAAACCAAAAAACATGGGTATGTGCGACACTTATCAGATATACTCCCAACACTAGATCAATAATCATATCCTATTCTTTCGCCAAAACAATCATAAGTTTATAAATTGAATAGACGTTAAACACATAATGACTCACAACACCTCAATTTTACTAGAGTTAGACAAGGTTTCATGCTAACATCGAACACATCACAAAACAAATGCTTATTTGATCGTGCAATGAATGAGGTCCCAAAAGACTTATACAATAATACCAATGTAGCGAGCGTTATGTTAGCGGATTCCAGACTACACAACCTTAGGTCATTAGGCACAAAGTCCCCTAGAACTTAATTGTTTGAGTATTAAAGAGCTCACCCTTGGTCAATTCTGCATATACTAACACAAATTTTTTTTCTCTTTTTTTTCAATGATTTCTGAATGAGTGTGTTTCGCTCCATCTCATTCAACCCTAGACTACTCATAAAAATATGAGCCAGCTACTAGCCATTTGACGCCTAGATTTATTCACAACTAGCAATGATATCCAAGATTTCCCCAGTTTAAAATTTAATGTTCCTACGTGATTACGGGAATATCAAAAATTCTAAATATAACCAAGCGATTCAATTCCAACAAACAAACAAGTATGATCATGATCTAGTTCAAAATCAACCTATAAGACTTGTGAAAAAAACTTTCTTTCTGGGCATGCAAATCAATTCATTAGGACTTAATCATCCCTCTATTCGACATCACTACACTCAAATCAACAACTCATCCTACGGGATCATGTTATATGCATGTGAATGCAACTAAATGGACTCACATACAAACACGAAAAAAAAACAATATGCAAAATAAATATGACCTAAATGAACAATCATGCAAAAATATGAATGCACTACAACTAATCATGCAAAATGAATCTATATGGACTCAACACACACTACTAATCCCTACATTATCACCCCCAAACTTAAAATTTTCAATGTCCCCATTGAAGGCAATAATAAGAATACAAGGCATACCTAGTCATCGGTAGGATCACCCTCCTCGGGTGGAGTATCAGGTGGATGGTACACAGAATCAGCTCCAAACACAGGCCAATCGACCTCGACACCAGTGGCTCAGAAAGCATTACCCAAAGCCTGTGTCAAATATGCAGCAAAATGACTGTGAATGTCGTGCATCGCATCCATGTGCCTAGTCAATCTCCTGAACTGCGCATCTCCAAGTCAAGAACTATCCCCTATCTGCTGAGTATGAGAAGATCTAGCGGCTCCACGAGAGGATCCAGTAGCTACCTGACGTGCCTGAGAAGAACTCCCTACATAAGTCTGATCAGCTGGCTGACAATCCGGTAAATAATCATATGTATAGCCCAAGCCCTTCTCATCGGCCTTACCGCCATACCATTCCTTCAGCTGCTGAATCGTCGAGCTATCGATGGGAACACTCGGCATCTGTAACTGCTCATGCTCGGGCCACCTAACACCAACCGCAATGAATAACCTTATAATAATAGAGGCATGAGGAATCGCCCTCGTTGTCCCTCCTCGCATAAAACACAGCATACTCTGATGAATCACAAAGTCGAGATCCACATACTCTTTATTCAGAATCTCCCATAGAAAAATAGCACGATCCACAGTAACCTCATGTGAGTACGAAGATAGCATGATATCTGCACACACAAACAGGTTCCATGCCCTAGCATACCTGTTCTTACACGAAGCAGGAAAAGTAAGTGGCTCATTCGTGCCTGCCTTGTACTTCCACTCTGTGCCAGAAACACACAACTCAGCCAAAATACAATCTAGATCAAAATCCTCCCTAGTCTTCTGCACCCAATCCTCAACAGTCGGTTTTCTCGTGGGTTGATTGATAACCCTACGAATAGCATCAGGAGTATAATCAACCGTCAACCCACGAACCATAGAAAACTCATTCTTATCCACCTTGGCATTCCTATAAAATTCCCGCACAATGCTCATCGGGACCGCAATGGGTGTCTCACAAAAAGTCTGCCAACCAAACTCAATCATCATCTCCAAAAGCTTCCCATCCTTCACCGTGGGTAAGAAAACCCTCTCCTTCGCAATCGACTTAGACATCAACCGGGTAAACTCTGCCTGTGTCTCCGAAGAATAAAATCTGTTAGTCGTGCCACCCATGCTAGAATCCTCGGTAGACGAGGAATGAGTGCTACTACTTCCCGCGGTTCTTGCTCTTTTGGGTGCCATAACAATAATAGAATAGAGATTAGGGTGTGAGTAATGTATAAGAGAAGCTAGGGTTTTGTGAGAATAGGAGATGTATGTATATATGAAGAGATGTATATATATAGGAGAGGTATATGATGGGTGGGGGTTTAGAAATGTTTAGGGTGAAGATTTAGGGTAGAAATAGGTTTAATTTTCGGGTAGGCTGAGTTTGTATCTGAATTTTCTATTTTTTCCTTCTTCTTTTTCTCAGAAAGGTCGCGCAGCCGCCCCGCTTTAGGCGCGGGCGCTCCATGCTTCTGGAAAAAATCCTGATTTTTTATTTTTTTCTTTTTTTTCTTTTCGAATATACTATACAACAAAGCATGGGTTTCCTCCCACGAAGAGCTTGGTTTACGTCGCTAGCTTGACATGAAACTTCGAATCAAGTTTTCGAAAGAACGGGGCTCACCACCTCACGGTTCGCCGTATCACCATAATAATGATTCAACCTTTAACCCTTTACTTTGAATGCTTGGTCCGGATGCTTATCAAAAATCTCCACAGCTCCATGTAGAAACACAGTTTTGACAATGAACGGACCTGACCACCACGACTTAAGTTTTCCAAGAAAAAGTCGGAGACGAGAGTTGAACAATAGCACTTGATGACCAGGCACAAATGACTTGCGCACCAACCTCCTATCATGCCATCTCTTGACCTTCTCTTTCTATAACTTGTTATTCTCATAAGCCTGTAGTCAGAACTCATCCAGTTCATTAAGTTGAAGCATTCTCTTCTCTCCAGCAGCTGTCATGTCAAGATTCAGTTTCTTCGGAGCCCAATATGCTTTATGCTTAAGCTCCGCAGGAAAATGACACGCCTTCCCATACCCCAACTGAAATGGTGACATTCCTAGAGGAGTCTTGAATGATGTTCTGTAGGCCCAAATAGCTTTATCTAGCTTCAACGACCAATCCTTCCTTGATGGACTCACAACCTTCTCCAAGATTCATTTGATCTCTTGGTTAGACACTTCAGCTTGCCCATTAGTTTGAGGATGATAAGATGTGGTCACACGATGATTCACATGATACTTTTAAATTAATGCAGTGAACTTGCGATTGCAGAAATGCGATCCCTCATCACTGATTATGACCCTCGGAGTATCGAAACGTGTGAATATCTGCTTCTGAAGAAAATTGATCACCACCTTCACATCTTTGGTTGGCAAAACCTTAACCTCAACCCATTTAGACACATAATCCACCGCCAAAAGAATAAATTGATTGTTGCATAACGAGACAAATGGCCCCATGAAGTCGATTCCCTAAACATCAAAAATCTCAACTTCGAGAAGCACATTAAGAGGCATCTCATCTCTCTTGGACATATTTCAAACTCGTTGGCAGTGATCACATCTTAATACGAACTGATGAGCATCTTTAAACAAAGTAGGCCAGAAAAATCCCGTTTGAAAAATACGGGCAGCTGTCTTCTCTCCATCATAATGACCACCATACACAGTGGCGTGAAAATCTCGCAAGATACCCTCCGTCTCACTATACGGAATGCATCTCCTGATAATCTGATTTGCTCCCTGTCTGAACAAGAACGACTCATCCCATCGATACCACTTCACCTCATGTAGAAACTTCTTCCTTTGAGCATAAGAGAGTTCTGGGGGAATGACATTACTCACAAGATAGTTCACAATGTCTGCAAACCATGGTTCTTCTTTTTGTACCCCAAAAAGTTGCTCATCGGGAAAAGATTCATTGGTTAACGTCTTATCGTGTGAAGCTTTACCTTGATCTTCCAGTCATGAGAGATGATCCGCTACCTGATTTTCTGTACCTTTTTGTCCTTGATTTCCATCTCGAATTCCTGAAGCAATAGAATCCATCGAATCAAGCCAGGTTTTGAATCTTTCTTCGAGACGAGGTAACGAATAACAGCATGATCAGTAAAAACTGTCACTTTTGTCCCTAGCAAATAAGATCAAAATTTCTCGAAATCATAGACAATCGCCAAAAGCTCTTTCTCTGTAGTAGTGTATATTGGCTGAGCACCATTAAGGGTTTTACTAGCATAGTAAACCACATGGAATATGTTCTTCTTCATCTGTCCAAGAACAACTCCAACTACAAAATCACTAGCATCACACATCATCTCGAAGGGCTCATTCCAATCAGGTGCAGTAATAACAGGTGCTGTTGTCGAACTCTTTTTCAAGTCTCAAAAGCAGCTATAAATTCTTCATCAAATTTGAAGGGAACATCCTTCTCCAACAGATTGTACAAGGATTTAGAGATTTTGGAGAAGTCTATGATGAATCGCTGATAAAAACCCGCATGACTAAGAAAACTGCGGATTCCTTTAACTGAGATTGGTGGAGGAAGATTTTCAATAACCCCCACCTTGGCCTTATCCACTTCAAGACCTTTACTAGATACCTTGTGCCCAAGAATGATACCATGTTGCACCATGAAGTGACATTTTTCCTAGTTGAGCACCAGATTGGTCTCAACGCATCTTTGCCGCACCAAACCAAGATTATACAAGCACTCGTCATATGAAGTCCTGAACACAGAGAAGTCATCCATGAACACCTCCACATTAGTGCCAATTATATAATAGAATATGGCCATCATGCATCTTTGGAAAGTAGCAGGTACACCATAAAGTCCGAAAAAAACTCGACAGAAAGCGAAAGTGCCAAAAGGACAAGTAAAAGTGGTCTTCTCCTGATCTTATAGGGCTAAACAAATCTGATTATAGCCCGAGTACCCATCTAGAAGACAATAATACTCATGACCAGCCACCTGTCAAGCATTTGATCAATGAATGGAAGAGGGAATTGATCCTTCCTGGTGGCTTTATTCATTTTTCGATAGTCCATTCATACTCTCCACCCTATGACCATCCGAGTATGAATGAGCTCGTTCTTCTCATTAGCAACAACTGTAATGCCTCCTTTCTTAGGCACACACTGCACAGGGCTCACCCATGAACTGTCAGAAATCGGATAGATGATCCTTGCATCCAGCCATTTAAGAATTTCCTTCTTCACAACCTCTTTCATGATAGGATTGAGTCTTCTGCTATTCGACTGTTGGCTTACTTCCTTCCTCAAGCAGAATTTTATGCATTCAGTAAGAAGGGTTGATTCCCTTGATATCTGCTATAGTCCGTCCAATTGTTGATTTGAATTCTCTCAAAATTCGCAAGAGCTTGTCTTCGTCACTACCTGAAAGATCAGATGCAATAATAACAGGCAAAGTAGATGCATCACCTAAAAAAGCATATCTCAAGTGATCAGGCATTGGTTTGAACTCAAGTGTTGGAGCTTCCTCAATAGATGGTTTGAGACGCTCCTGAGAGTTCTTCAGCTCTGCTAATCCAAGAGACTCGAATGATAAATCCAATCTCCTTTTCCATGGAGAAGCATTTAAATACTGAAGTTTTATTACTGCACTCATCTTCATCAGTAGGGAATTTCATTGCATTGAAGACATTAAAGGTAACGTCCTGATCCTAGACCCTCATAGTAAGCTCATCCTTCTGTACAATGATCAAAGTTCGACCTGTAGCTAAGAATGGTCTCCCCAAGATAATGTGAATCTTCTTATCTTCCTCGAAGTCCAGAATGACAAAATCAGCAGGGAAGATGAGTTTGTCCACCTTAACCAAGACATCCTCCACTACTCTTTGCGGATAAGTGATGGAACAGTCAGCCAGTTGTAAGGACATGTTTACCGATTTTGGATCAGGCAGACCAACTTTCTTGAAAACGGACAAGGGCATCAGATTGATGCTAGCTCCTAAGTCACAAAAACACTTGTCAAAAGATAGATTTCCAATGGTACATGGTATTGTGAAGCTTCCTGGATTTTTAAATTTAGGAGGTAGTTTCTGTTGCAACACAGCACTGTATTCTTCCGTTAGAGCAACGGTTTCCAACTTCTCGAGTTTTAGCTTCCGAGATAGAATACCCTTCATGAACTTAACATAGCTCGGCATTTGTTCTAGAGCTTCCGCAAAAGGTATGTTAATGTGCAACTTCTTGAAAACCTCCAAAAACTTAGCAAATTTCTTGTCGAACTTCTGCTTCTGAAGCATTTTAGGATATGGAGGTGGAGGATATACTTGTTTATCCCCTGTATTATGCTCAGGAGGAGTGTTCTGAACAGTATTGTTCTTTGGTTCAGCTTCACCATCCTTTTTCTCAGCAAAATCAGCAAAAATCTCATTTTCTGAATTTGGGGAGAGCGCGGGCGCGCTGCTATAGGGCGTGGGCGCGCCTGCATTCTAGAATTTTTTTTTCAAAATTTTCGTTTTCATGATTTTTGGGGCTCGCGACCTTTCCAGACCTCAGGGTTATTGCCTTAAGTTGTTCTTTGACGTCTCTCTTGCCTAGATTAGCCTCCGTGTCACTTGGAAGAGTTCCATGAGGTCGGTTCAATAGGGTATTAGCAATCTGCCCTATTTGATTCTACAGAGTCTTGATCGAAACCGCTTGGATTTTGCACATAAGCCTCAACTCCTCCAATTCAGATTTTTTATTAGAAGATGGACCGACACCTCCATGAAATTTTTGTTGCACTCCCTGTGGCTGAAATTGCTGCCTTGGTGCAAACTGTTACTGAAAACCAGGAGGATCGAAAGGCTTGTTTCCAAACTGTTTGTAAGGCTGTTGTGGCTGTTGCATACCACCCTGATTATTGCTCCAGCTGAAGTTAGGATGGTTGTGGTTGTTAGGATGATAAGTAGCAGGAACAGGTTGTTGCAACCTCTGAAAGTTGCTCACAAACTGAGCTGATTCACTATATATAGCACATTGCTTCGTCGCATGCGATCTTGCACAAAGCTTACAAACACTAGTTATCTGATGAACACCATAGTTGGTCAGAGAATCAAACTTCATAGTTAATGCCTTTAGCTGAGCAACGATAACCGTAGTTGTATTCAACTCCATAATTCCTGCCACATTGCCTTGTGTTAATCTCTGAGTTAGATTCTGATATTCATTAGCGGTCATCCTCTCAATCAGCTCATAAGCTTCCTCATAGCTCTTAGCCCATAATACTCCACCTGATGCTGCATCGAGCATATGTCTTGACTGTGTTCCCAAACTATTATAAAACAATTGATCACTATCTAGTCAGGCATTCCATGATGAGAACACTTCCTAAGCATCTCCTTATAGCGCTCCCAAGCCTCACATAAAGATTCACCTGATTTCTGCGCGAATTGAGTGAGAGCATTCCTGATTACAATTATCTTTACCATAGGGAAAAATTTAATAAGAAATTTGTGAGCAAGATCCTCCCATATCGCAATAGAACTGGTGGTAGAGAGTGCAGCCAACTCTTAGCTTTATTTCTCAGAGAGAATGGGAAAAGTCTCAATTTCACAGCATCTTCAGAAATATTATTGAACTTGATGGTGTCACAGATCTCGATGAAATCCCTAATGTGCATATTGGGATCTTCCGTTGGAGAACCCCCAAACTGGACTGAATTCTGAACCATCTGAATCGTGCCAGGCTTGATCTCAAAGGTATTAGCTGCGATAGCTGGCCTAAAAATGCTAGATTGAATGTCATTGATCTTTGGTTGAGAATAATCCATTAACACTTTCGTCGCTGCTGCTAGTTCTCCCATTGTAATGATCGCTTCTTCTTCTTCAACTTTTTCAACTTCTTCAACAACTTCTCCTTTCAATTCTTCAACTTCGTCTAGTGTTTCCTTACGAGATTGTGACCGTGTTCGCATACACGCTCTCTAGAGTACCTGAAACACAACAAAGTAACCTTATAAGTAAAATAATCTGAGTCAGTAAACTTTAACGACCACTGATGTCAAGCACATAAACTAAAATTTAACATCGATCCCCGGCAGCGGCGCCAAAAAATTGTTCGCACTAAAACACACACGAAAATACACGCAAGCGTACGTGATCACAAGTAGTATAAGATTTAAGTCAAGTTCGTTCCCACAGAGATTGGTTTAGGTTAAATTCAGATTATGCACTTATGCAACAATGTATGATTATCGTTCACAGCTAAGACAAGTAACAAGTTTGAGTTGATTAACTACTTAAGAGATTATACTAGCATGCGTTAACTAAGAGATTAAAAGTGATTTACTTATACGAGAATAAAACATGGGATTCTAACTTCATTAATTACTTTATTTAAAGTTTATGTCTTTAATAATAGTATGCGATTGTGATGATAACTAATCAGATAACACGAAATTAGTATACGATATCTTTCGATATACGTATACCCTACTACTAAGCATCCATAATCAAGATAGAAGTTGAGTAGACACCAATTATGCTTAGACCCTATATGTCTATAGAATTTGGAAACATAACGGTTTAAGAACAGTTTATCAATTTTAATTATATAGGGTGTGTAAAATGGTTAAAATTACACTACGAATTATGCATGTAAATTCATACATAAACCTATGCTAACATGGCAAATTCTAAACTTCTATATTCATTGTCGCTTCAATAGAGATTAACAAACAATCTTAGATGTTAGTTACACATCAAAGACGAATAAGCACAACCAAACTAGGACATCATAAATCACCACACACTAAAAATTTAGAACAGTTAACTATTGAAATCCATAAATAAATCCGTTGAAACCCCATGATAACGATTAGTTCATGATCGAACACATCGTCACCATGGGTTACAATGAAAATATGGTAATAAATAAGTTCAGAATACTACGATAGAATATATAAGTACTAGGGTTTTGAACAAGAACAAAACAAGCATCCAAAAGTATCGCCTAAATCGAAGAATACAAAAGTATGAAACTAATTCTTCTTCTTCTTAGCCGTCTCGTGTGCTCTAGGTCTTCTTAATATTCTCCCCGACTTTCTTATTATTAAAAACGTCTTCTTTTCGTTATATATAGGCCCCTGGATTGCTTGAACTCTCCAAATCTTCGAATTATAATAGAAACGGGATTCTGCAGGATTTGATCGGCACGGGCGCGCAGTTCTGTGGAAAACTGGCGCGACCGCCCTGCTTCAGGCGCGGGCGCGTTCCCCTTCTGCTGAAATTCTGAATTTTCTTCTTTTGTACTCCATTTTTCGTGCGATCTTCCGCAACTCCATTCCTAATTTCTTTTTAGCTTAATATCATTGTAAAGCTCCTTTCCACCTCCTGATTAGTGCTCTGAAATGACTCAACACAAAACACATTAAAAACACCACATACTTGAACACAAAACACCAACTTAAGCCAATACGAAGCGTTCCAAGTGGATATAAAATTCACTTATCATACCTTCCCTGACGCTCCTCCCAATCCTTATCATGTTCTTAATGCAACCATCGGCTTCTCATCGGATAACCCGATCTCCTAGGTGCAGCTCTAAGCCAACTCCCCCACTCCTTGTTGATCACTTCACTAGTTTTACAAAGAAACTTTCTGCAATAGCGCTCAGTATGTGCTAACAAACCACACATAAAACAGAATTCTCCCACTCGTTCGTATTTGAAAGAGACCATCACCTCTACACCATTCTTCTTTATTATTTTCTTCTTACACTTTAATGGATGCCTGATATCCAACCTAACTCTTATACGCATAATTCACGCCAGATGCCTGTACTATTTTTACTGTCATACTCAAGAAGTTGTCCACAGAAATCTCGCAACTGCTTTCCCACAATCTCCGACATGAATCCAGATGGAAGATCATAAATTTGTATCCACACATTGACATGCCATAATGGAACATTTAGTGGTTCTTCACCCTTAAGAACCTCTTCCATTACCAACATTGCACTATAAAATGACCATAGACGTCCTTTGAGAACCCAATTCATATCTTCCCTATGATAAAACTAGAACAAAAAGATTCCCGACACTAGCTCCTTAATATTAATATCCATGGCTGATCTCCAAACATCAGGTATTTTAGTCTTCATTGCATTGACATTAATATATTTCTCTCTTAAAAACCTGCCCACTATACAAACATCATATTCATTCACCTCAAATTCAACACCGTCTCGAAAACAAAAGCAGTATTCTCCTCGTCATTAATATCCAGCCCACCAAACTAATCATTCAAATCACTATATCCAGTCATAATCATCAAACTCTCACGATTCACTCTTAGAGTAGAGTTTGATTGAGGGGACCATAAAGCTCTCACCAAGAAAAGAAATGGAGAGAAAAAAACCCATATTCTAATAATCATTTTAAGTTAAAAAAGTATGCGAAACCAAAATTATTATCAAATTATAAATTTAACGTATCATTACAATATGTTCTCGAATCTAATCTAGGATAAAATGAAAAAGATTAAAAACTGAGTCAATTTATTTTTCCTCCTAATAATTTTTGAAGTGGGAACAAAATTTTGAAACAAAAATAAAAGAAAGACCTTCCCAATTTTTTTTTTCTTTATCATCATAAAAATTATGCAGGAACATGAAGAAATCAACTATTTCCAATCTTTTCCTCTGCAAACAATAATATTGACATGGCCACTAAAAACGTGTCACTCTAATATCAAAGCAACGTGTATTGTTATGCTGACACGCAAGCCACCACCCCTTTTTCTGTTACAAACACTCCACTCTTGCTATCCTTTTCTATTCACACTTATCCTTCAATCCTCACCGTCCATCAAATATCCGACGGCTCATCACCAAGCACACATCTCCCTCAACGTAACCGCGAAGCATCAGAACATTATTGCCCGGGCCCCACTTCTTCCTTCGCCCCGATAAAAACGTGAAAGCAACAACTTTATCTAACCATCAACGGCTGTCAAAATCCGATCAAATAATCCAACGGCCAGGATTAAAAGTTGGAGTTAAAACAGTCGCGTAACCTTGTTAACTTGACTACTGTGGGGGGTCTTATAAATTTTTGTTTATAAATACACACAATTTCGTGTCTATATTTTCATCAAACACTCGAAGTTTGCTCTGTCTGTTGCAAATCGCTTAATCATCGGTCAGTATTGTTGAATAATTGATTTTGTTGCGTGAAGTTTAATTATTTTGTGTTGAAAAATAGTAGGTTAATAATGTTTGAATTTAGTGTTGCAGTATATTTTTAATTGATGTGATTATGCTTTGACGAAGTGTTGTGTTAGTTGTTTTTTTATTTAATGAAGTGAATCATGTCGTTTTCAGTGAGAACAGTACTGATAGCAACTGAATATGTTATTAGTTTGGGGACAAAATAATTTTATTAATTTTTCGCGAGATTTTAAATATGCTGTTTGTATTTGTTAAGGAACCTAAGTCAATTAATGAACAGCCCAATTTGTTACTACTTTTTAGGATTTGTTATAAATTTTGGCTTTAAATATAGTTACTGAATTACTGTGTAGCTAGGTTTTAAATTTTTGTGATCGGTTTGATTACTTCAGTGAACACATTACTTGTATTGGTTACTAATTTGCTAATATCATTAAGCAGTGTTTGCACTAAAGCCTCCGAATTTAGAATCGAATTTGTTATGCTAATTATCAAATTTTAGTGGCTTGCTTACAATATGAATTTGGAAAACGTAATTTTTTTTATTAATTTGTACAAGTGGAAAGGTTAGTGATTTCATGAAAATATGGAGGAGGAAAAGAATTATGATCGTTCTCGATTAATTTCAAACTGAAATCCTTGCTGTTTTGCGAGAGATTTGCAGCGATTAGTTTCCTAATATGAATATGGGGAATTGAGAAGTTTGAAACAAGTGCGGAATGATGAAAATGAACATATAGTAAATTTGAGTCTACTTTAAGTGTCAAAATTCTGGTTATTTTCATTCCACCTTGTTTGTCTGTATAATTTTCTTTGAAGCAATGAAACGAAGAAGCTGATTTAGCATTCTTTAAGTATATGTTTCCTGTATGTCACAATTAAAAATTGTCTAATAAACAGATGAAGTTTATGTCATGATTTGCAATTTAAGCCTTTGGAAGTATTCTTGGGTTTTTTTGAAGAAGTAAGAAATGAAATGTTGTGTTTGTGCAATTCTACCTGAAATGAAACTTGTTATCTTGTTTCATACTACATATGTTTGATGGTGGAGGTGAAGTGGTCTTTTACATGCAGGCAGTTATTCTCTTAATAGATAACAAAATATGACATGCCTCTAAACTTTTGTCCTACAATCATCATATATAATTCCACTATATTAGTAGCCGAGACTAGGTACTGTGGTGCAAGTATTTATCTTTTCTAATTTGTAGATATGATATTACAGAAGTCTGTTTGAGCTGATTGTGTTGCCCACTTTACATCTGACACTTTATATCTTACTATGTAGTAGATGATCATGGGAACTGAAATGAAAACCATTGGAGTAGCCCTGTTCTTTTCGTTCCTCCTTTTCCCTTTTGTGTTCTCGGAATCAAAAGATGGGTTGGTCAGGATTGGACTAAAGAAAATGAAATACGATCAAAATAACCGCATTGCATCGCGGCTTGATCCCAAGGTTAGGGAGTCTTTAAAGGCTTCCATGAACAAGTATAATCTTGGCAGTACACTTGGAGACTCTGAGGAAACTGATATTGTAGCATTAAAGAACTACATGGATGCTCAATACTTTGGTGATATTGGTGTTGGTACTCCCCCTCAGAAGTTCACTGTTATTTTTGACACTGGAAGTTCTAATCTTTGGGTGCCGTCTGCAAAGTGTTACTTCTCGGTGAGTTTTTTTTATGTCTATTTGACTAGGAATGGCAACATAGTGAATAATTCTGCTTTTAAGTGTGATAAAAAATCTTAAGTAAATTTTGACGCAGGTGGCTTGTTTCTTTCATTCAAAGTATAAGGCAAGCCAATCAAGTACCTACAAGAAAAATGGTTGGTTTATATCCCTTATTCCCTTGCACTGCACTAGAGGAGAATCTGACTTGTAGTATAGTTTTTGAATTGGCAATGCAGAATAAATTTCCACTGTTCAATAACATTATGCTGGTTATGTATTTGTTGCTAAATTATGTTCCAACATCATCTATCTTGCAGGAACATCTGCCGCTATTCAGTATGGTACTGGAGCTATATCTGGTTATTTCAGTCAGGACAATGTTAAAGTTGGTGATCTAGTTGTAAAGAATCAGGTAACATCTGCAACATTTCGTATTTGGGATATCTAGTTTTCTGTTTGCTCATGATTGGACATTGTCAGGATTTCATCGAGGCCACCAAGGAGCCTGGTGTGACATTTGTGGCAGCAAAATTTGATGGCATTCTAGGGCTTGGATTTCAAGAGATTTCTGTTGGCCATTCAGTCCCGGTTTGGTAATAATGTTTGAGTAACATGAACTTGGCACGAATGTTGTTCTCGCTTTGGTATGTTAAGAGCATTAGACACATTATATAAGGTTTTAAACAGGTTTAGGATTTTACAGGTATAATATGGTGAAACAAGGTCTTGTCAAGGAACCAGTTTTTTCATTTTGGCTGAACAGAAATCCTCAGGCCGATGAAGGGGGCGAAATTGTGTTTGGTGGGGTTGATCCGAAACATTATACCGGCAAACACACATATGTGCCAGTGACACGTAAAGGCTACTGGCAGGTAGGTTTATCAGTTTCCTTTCATGTCATGTCCTTAAAGTAAGTTTGATTTTCCGTTGGTATTTGATAACTCTTTTTCTTATGCTTGTAGTTCTCTATGGGTGAGGTTTTGATTGATGGGAAAGGAACTGGTATGTTATTTTTTGTTTGTCATTACCATTCATGCCAACATTCTTGAAGTGAAAATGAAAAAAAATGTATAACTAAAAACATTAGCAAAGAGGAAAGTAGTGACTTTATGAGCTAGCTTTGATTAATCTCTTAATTGTTAGAGCTTGATTACCTCTGTTATTTTACCATCTGATATTAGCATATGCTGCTTTACAGGATTTTGTGAAAAAGAATGCTCTGCAATTGCGGATTCTGGAACTTCTTTGCTGGCTGGTCCAACGGTATGGTTCCCCTTTAGTTTTTATTTTTGAAAGTAAGATATGTAAATTGAGCATCTAAACAAGAACTTCTGGTTTTGGATTAAATTAATCTTGTAGCACTTGTTTTTTCATCAAATTATGATGTTTATAACTTTAGATCCTACCAAAATTCATGATTGATTGCAGTGTAAACTGTGTGTGGTTATAATTTTTTTGAACTTGAAGCTGGAGTTTGTAGGTTTTTGATGAGCTAGGTTTTATCGTGATGTCATTAATGTTATGCATATCCAATTAGACTTTATTGGCAATTCACTCTCTATATTACCAGATTTTATATCTTATTCTGACCAACTTTTGTAGACTGTGATCACAATGATTAATCATGCCATTGGAGCATCTGGTGTTGTTAGCAAGGAATGCAAGGCCGTTGTTCAACAATATGGGAAAACAATTATGGATTTGCTGTCATCAGGGGTAATCAATTTATATTTGCAATGTTATTGGTATAGATGGTGGTCCTTTACTTGAAATACAACCTTGGACTGTAAACGAAAATTACACATTATTTGTGCTCTGCACTGCTTTCTCCTGACGATTTCATTTAGTGCAGGTACAACCTAAGAAGGTATGCTCCCAGATTGGCCTTTGCACCTTTGATGGAACTCGTGGTGTCAGGTTAGGCTGTTATCTGTACACTCCAATATTGTATTTTTGATTGCAGCTTCTGACTTAAAATGCATTCTAATATGGATGTAATTTTTTGTTGTTTAATGATGGTTGCTTTGTGTATCGACAAATATGCATGTAAAATGTTTTTCCCCGGCTACAATTTTTTTTTTTTGCTAAATAAAATTGGTTTTTACAGTATGGGCATAGAGAGTGTAGTGCATGAGATAAGTGGCAGATTATCTGGACTTGGTGATCCTGCTATGTGCTCTGCTTGTGAAATGGCAGTGGTGTGGATGCAGCATCAGCTTAGACAAAACCAGACACAAGAACGCATCTTGAATTATGTTGATGAGGTATATATGATATATCCATGAACATGGGAACAGTAGGAGTTCGCATTGGCTTTCTCAGTTATTTGTTATATTTGATAATGCATCTGGATATATCGCAGTTGTGTGATCGTTTGCCTAGCCCAATGGGAGAGTCTGGTGTTGACTGTACAAAGGTTTCTTCCATGCCTAGTGTCTCCTTTTCTATTGGCGGCAAAGTTTTTTCTCTTCCAGCTGAGCAGGTACTTTTTTAATTTTATAGTTACTTTGTGCACTTTTTTCGCAAAAGAAGAACTTCGAACCTTTGTTAGTGGAGGAAGTTTTCCCAACACCAATTCTTTTATAGGTTACTAGACCCCAATGCTTGTTTACACTAGTTCTATGAACTTTCACTGCTCTCATCGTCACTGCATCTACAATTCTATGAATTGTAAAGACTTGCATGTTGTGTTTTTCTTCAAAGAAATTGACCTGCAAGGCTGCAACTACTATTACACAAGATGTATGTTATGCCAGAATCAGACTCAGCAATCCACATTCAACTGTACAGATAATTTATTTTTCTGACTATTTAATAATCAATATGTAATATTATTAGCATATGAGCATGCACTATACAGATTAGTGGATTTTATAGTTTGGAACCTTGTCTCGCCTCCAGTTCTTAGCAAATGATATACTCGACATAAATCATTTCCATGTCATCTGAATAAACTTTATTGTGTTATGGCTTGCAAAGTTCTCAGGCTTTCCTACTGAGTAATTACAGATCCTATCTACTGATTTTTGACATTTACTGTTAGCTATAGCCAATAGGTAACGGTGCTTTGGTCAATTTATTATATCACAAAATTATAACGCATATCTTACCATAGTCTATCCTTAATGTGTTGACTTTTGTTGCTACTTGCTAACAATTCCAACTGGATTCTTGCCGATGGAGTAACCATCACATTATAATTTGTTTTTACCATTTTGCCTACTCTCTCAGTACATACTCAAGGTGGGAGAGGGACCGGCTTCTCAGTGTATTAGTGGGTTCACTGCTATGGATATTGCCCCTCCTCTTGGACCACTCTGGTATGAATATTCATGTTTACTTATTTTGGGAATTTTTGATTTACACATTTGCTGGGTTTCCGGTAGTGGTGTTTGTTACTTTCTAATTGAAGTGGCGATCTTGTGATGCAGGATCCTGGGAGATGTCTTTATGGGTTACTACCACACTGTATTTGATTACGGCAATGCAAGGGTGGGATTTGCCAAAGCTGCATAAATGAATTTGTTGCCTGTCTAACCTCTTTTTTTCCTTCTCTCTTTGTATTAGCACATTAGCACAGAACATCAAGCTTTAAAATGATGGAAATGAAACCTTTGAGCATGACATGTAAATATCCGAGTATGTTCTTTTCTTGTCTTGTGTGGAAGAGTGTAGGTGTCTATGAACTGTTTTTCACTACTTCGCAGTGCTTTCTTTTATGCTTTGTATATAATTTAGATGGTGTATTTTTCTGTGTTATCAGTATAGAACATAATTAGTATGCTGGTTTAGTTTGTATTTAAGTTCACAATGGAACGAAGAGGCCCTTCCCTGATTGCCCCGTTCAACTCATTTTTCCCTATCCAACCTCATTCTTTTGAAAATTCGCTGTTCTATTTGTAATTTAAATAGTAAAAAACAAGGCTAGTAAGTTATTGATCTTTACGGAACACTCGAACAAACCATGATGTGCTTTTGAGCCCCAATGACTTGCAAACTGCAGATAATTTATGAATTTGTGAATAAGATAGATATTGTGCCATGACTTGCAAACTTCTTGAACATGAATCTGATTAGAGAAACAGAGTCTACCATTGATGTCTCCTCCTAATACATCTGAACAAAGTTCAGACCACGAAGATACTTTGAGCATTTCTGGTTCTTTACTGTCAATTTTATCCTCCATAATTCAATGTATACTTTGTCTTCTTTGGCAATACTCTTATTCAACCCTAATGCTGGAGCAGAAGTTTATACTAATTAATAATTCACTCATAATCACACAAGTGAAAGTTTATACTGGAGTATTATTATACTCCCTCCGTCCCTAACAATTGTTTACATTTTTTAGAGAGTGTCCGACACGCATTTTAAGGTACATTTTTTAGAGGTGTCTGACACGTATTTTAAGGTGCATATAAAATATAGTTCTGTAATTTTTTTTTACTATTTTATTTTTATGAATAAAAACTAAAACATTCAATTTTTATTCAGAAAAAAAAAATTGTAAAAATAAGTTACATAACTATACACCTTAAAATGCGTGTCGGACACTTGCTCAGAAATGTAAACAATTGGAAGGGACTGAGGGAGTAATCACAAGTGAAAGTGTTCGGATGTCGACATCCACTTTGGCTGCCCTGCACGAGTCGGAGACCGAGTGATTGAATAGGGAATCGAGAGAGAGAGACTTTGATCATATAATCATATAATTGCAGTTCACGGTGTATCTTATAGACTTTGACATTCAATTCTCCATCATACCTTCAATTGCGCGTTTTGTTGATCCAATCAAATTCTAAATCTAGGATTTCGGATTGTGTTTTTACTCATCAGATCAGTGTGATGTTACTATTGTCACTAATTGCAAATCAAGCGATTAGAAAATAAAGTAGCGTTATACAAAAGCACATTCTTTAGATCATAAATTCATGAAAATATGGAATGGATGAATAATTTCGCGGTATAAATAAGTCTCATATGAACATAATCATGGGTTAATGTATGAATTATATGACTAAATTTATGTTGATTAAATTCTTATATTACATATTTTGATATATCATTATTTATCACTTTTTTTTGACCAAACGTGATATGGTTTGATAACTACCTTATCTTATATAGATAAGTACATCATTTGAATTGTTAGATAAATATAGTTTTGTTATTTGTTGTAATCTAATGCCAATCACATTGGCTATATAAGAAGATATATGTATTAGATGTAAAGTGTGGAAAATATAAGAGACATTTTCTCCATCCTGATATATTCTTAAGTTGGTATCAGAGCCACTTAGCGCCATTAATGGCTTCTCCTAATTCTTCTGGTTCCTTTGACTCCTCTCAATCAACCCAAAAACAATTATCCTTAAACACTCTGACTTCTCATCTGAATTTGTCCAACCCAACTCTGATGCTTGTGATGAAATTGCATCCAGGAAACTACTTATCTTGGAAAGCCCAGATTATGCCACTACTCCGTGGTAATAATCTTATCCGATTTGTTGATGGAACCTCTAAGGCTCCCCCATCTGTCATTCCGGGTGCAACTAAATATTCGGCCCCTGTCGAATATCCTGATTACACTCTATGGTATCAACAAGATCAAAATCTTCTCAGCCTCTTAATATCTTTTTAATGTGAGGATATAATCCCTCTTATTATTGATGCATAATCATCAAGAGAATTGTGGATTATGCTTGAAAATGCATATGCATCACCATCTGTAACGAGAATGCTCAACCTTCATCTCACTCTCCAGGAGATGAAACAGGATGATGACTCCGTCACGACATATTTATTCAAAGCGAAGGCCATTACTGATCAGCTTGCCGCTGCTGGACGTCCGATTTCCTTGGCCGATTTCAATTGTATTGTCTTTAAGGGATTACGCCATGAATTTCATCCTACAATTCCGAATCTTGCTAATAAAGGAGGTGATGTCTCATTTACAGATCTTTATAGTAATTTATCAAGCTATGAATTATTGTTAAATAATTTCAGCACTCCATCTCAACCGAGGATAGAATCAGTCATGTCACCTCTCCCTATTTCTCCGTCTCTTACTGTTTCTCTATCGGTAAACTACACACAACACACTTCGATGCATTCTGGGAACAACTATGGCAACCATAATCGTTCTACTAGAGTTACTCCTGCACCAATTGATACTTCTTCTAGAGCTTCCAACAATCAAAATCGTCGCCCTGCTCTAGGCTCACGCAGAACTGGAAATAACAACAGGTCTTACTTCCATGGATCTGTACAATGTCAAATATGACACCGCTACAATCATACAGCTGATGCATGTCGTCAACGCTATAACCACGCTAATCCGCCAATCCTTGCCACTCCAGCTTCAGCTCACACTGCGTCATTTTATCCAAACAACTTAACTGATGCTTGGTTCCCTGACACTAGAGCTACTCATCATGCCACACCGGATCTACAATCACTAGATCATGGCTCTATTTACCAAGGTTCAGACACTCTTCGTGTTGGTAACGGTAAAGGTTTATCAATCTCACACACTGGTTCTTCTACACTCAAAACACAAAATTCATCATTTAAGTTGAATAATATTTTACATGTTCCAGAACTTACAAAGTCTCTATTATCAGTACAAAAGTTTACATCTGATAATAATGTATTTTTTGAATTTTACCCTTCTTGTTTTTATGTGAAGGATCGCAAAACGAAGGAAACTCTTCTGTCCGGACGGAGTGATCGAGGACTCTACACTCTAACACCCTTTTCTACTTTATGTTCTCTACAACCAGCTGCATTTTTTTCTATCAAAGCATCTTCAGATTGTTGGCACAGTCGTTTAGGTCATCCTCATCATTCTATTTTTAATAAAATTGTCAAGGTTAATAGTTTACCATTGACGAACAAAACATTATCATTTTGTAATTCTTTCCAGATGGGAAAATCTAGTCGTAATCATCTTCCTCTCACTAACCATGTGGTACATTCTGTGGCGCCCTCCAAACCCGGGTCAGAAGTTTGGGGTCCACACACACACACCTTATTTATAACCTGCTTATAACAATTATAAAGATAATAATAATAACATGCAGTGACCCGAATTACCAATATCACAGACTGCAACAGGCTAAAGTATGCACACAAGCCACACACACACTTATATTACAAACGCCCAAATCCCAACTATTCAATCTTACAACTGAATATTAAACATTATTACATACAAACTTAAACTATCTCAAAAGATGTCAGCTAGCTTAACTCGATCAACCTGGACCCCTAGCTCTCGCACTGGATTGGGGATCCTCGCTACCAACAGGTTCCTTCTTAACTAGAAAAAAACATAAACAACATCGCACAAATGAGCTAACTAGCTCAGCAAGTCACATTGACAATACTGAGAATTAAATGATCAAGTGAAATGAGTTACGGTATCAAGGGAACAATGAATAATGATGTAGAATTGAATATTATATTTTCATTTTAAAAATCAAGGTTAGGCTGCTGATCAGTCACGCACTAACCACGAGCAAGGCACACAGCTCTGCTCTAATTACTGGATCCAAGGCACACATTGGCCTAACTTGACCACCAATCTGGTCTTACCACGAATCTGGTCCACAATTTTATAAAACAATCCAATTCTATCACAATAATAGAATACACAATATAAAGCAATAAACAGAATCATAAATAATATTGGATTTCCAATCATGAAATGGTTTCAATCTTCACAAGGGAACAATATGGCAATTTCAAGGAATGACTATAAGGTGGTGAAAGAATTGGATAACAAAAGAATCAAAGTTTCAAGGTTATAAGGATTTGGTCTTTCAAAGCATAGGGTACAATGGTTTGAATATGTAGGCAATCTTGATTCAGTGTTCGGTATTTAGTTTGTATGCATTTGTGGAGTAGTATCATATATCTGTGGTTCGTGTTCGGGCATTCAATAATCAATGGTTCAGAAAGAATAAGGTTTGTGGTTCAAAGATCAATAACTGGAATCAAGGTTTATGGTTCAGTGCTTCAAAGCACTTGCAATATAAAACAAGACTATCAGCTATTCACAATATATCTCGAGAAAGTTCAGAACACTTGCCTGATATTAGCTTGCTATACTCCACTAACTTCTAATCACAATCTCCTATTCCTCGACTACTTTCTTCCCTTTCCTACACCTTCCTCTTCTGCTCACATATCATGAGTATCTATCAATACTTAAATCATACGATTCTATTCGGTATACACTTCTATCTACCCTTCGTTTTACCCAAATCCGATTAACGGATTGAAAGATACGATCAAAATAGTCATATAACATACACATACGCATTTAACACATTATTCAATGCACATATAACACATAACACGTAAGATATTTGATTGGAAATACTTTTCAAAGAAGGTTTGATGTTAAAAGGATTTTTCAGATATTTAATATGAATTTTAAAACATTTTTCGGAATTTAGACGAGACTATTTTTGAAACAATAAACAGGGTTCGGTTGGATGAATCTGGCTTCAGAATAATTTTATAATAATTTTCGAGCGTTGAAAATAATTTAGAATAATATTTTAAAGCTCGAAACTATTTTTCGGAATTTTCATATCAAAAATAAATAATTTAATCTAATTAAAAAACTAATTAAAATCAATTAATAATTAATTAAATCAATTAATCAATTAATTTTCGAATTAATTGACCAATTTAACTGATTAATTATTAACTAAAATTAATTAACTAATTAATTCAGATTTATTTTAGAATTAAAAATAATTTTTGTAATTAAAATAATAATTTTTGGAAAAATGAATTTTTATAATTAAAATAAATAGGAAATATGATTTTTAAATAATTTATAAACATGAATCCTATTTTTGCAAAGTTTACAAACTACTGAGACTAAACTGTTTCTCTTTCAAAACTACCGGGGCCTGTTTGCAATTTTGCCAGCCCCGCCGTCGACTTCGTCGGAGTGTGGCCGGAGAACACGATTCCGGCCACCTCAGGCCACCACACTCTCCAGAATTAAAGTATGGACCACCAGGAACTTATATCAGCAATCAAAACACACAACCTATTCCAGAATTGGCCGGAAAATGGCCGAGAAGTTCGCCGGTTTCCGGTGAACTTGTTTGCTTCGATTTGAGCAAACCACGAATCGTCAGTTGTTATAATATACATGAATCGATTGCAAATTCAATAAGAAACACAATACAATCAACAAAATCATCTAATAACCCCTAGAACAGAAACCCCTAAATTCCAATTAAGAACATTCATACGGGCCATAACCCCTAATTTCAAAATTCAAAAATTAAATTCAATTTTGAACATGTTATTGAACTCCAAATCAGTCATATGACATATCAAAATCATCAGGATGACAAGCTCTACAACATGCAGTCATAAAATCATTCAAACAATCATCCGAACAAAAATTCATAATTTTAATCAAAATAATTCGAAAATAAATAAAAATTTAGAAAATAAACCTTTGATTCTGGAGTTCTGAAACTTGAAGAAACTGATAGAACACTTCAAAACCTCTGTTTTGGTTACTAGAGCTTCTCGAGCCGATTTCAATAACACCTCCAAATTGTAGTTTGATTCTCAGAAAGTTTTATGAATATAAGTATTTTCTCTGGAAAATTCTATAATTACTTTTTGCAAATGATTTTCGATACGAAATAAAATACGGGAAAGGCTATTTATATTTACGGAAAATTAGTATCCCATTGGATCATTCCGGATATAAAACAGTACGTTTATTTATAAAAACAGATCCAAACGGTACCGGTTTTCGGGATAATTATCCAGATCTATACAATTTATACTGCGGTCTTGGTCTCAGCGTATGGTTACACGTATTACGAGGTGATAATTATAATAGTTTAATAAAATGATCCCGTTTATCGAAAATACGGGTTTTATTGATTTACCAAAATGAATTTTGTATCAAAAATATTGCACCGGGACCCACACAGGACAAACCGTACGCCGGATCGAAAAAGTCCAAACATGGATAATGCTCGGAATATTGCTATTAGGTTAGGAAGGAGTTTTCGGAAAAGTTTCGGGTTATAAAAATATAAAAACGGGTGAAGTCGGCTGCTTCCCAATTATATAAAAATAGTTTATAAATACTCGGAAAAAGAATTTATAAAATCCATAAATTTCCTATAAATCATAAATCATCATAAAAATAAATAGGAAGATATGACAATTATCTATATTTTATTTTGGACATATAAAAATTAAAATACTTAATTTATATTATTTTTAAACATCCAAACACATATACCACTTAACAAATAATTCACAGAATATGCATAATATTTATTTATTAGCAAAAATAATTACACGATATATCCCAGATATTACACATTCTGTTCTCGAACTTGTATTTTCTGATGTATGGGGTCCTGCCACTGTTTATTCATCAAATGGTCACAAGTACTTTGTAATATTTTTGGATGTTTTCTCCAAGTACATTTGGTATTACCCTATTGAAGCTAAGTCCCAAGTTTTTGATACATTCCAGCAGTTTCAAGTTCTTGTAGAACATCAATTTAATACCAAAATAAAGGTTGTCCAAACTGACTGGGGTGGTGAATTTCGTTCAATACATAATTTTTTTATCAGTAAAGGTATTCATCATCGCATTTCTTGTCCTCATACTCATGAACAAAATGGTATGATTGAAAGGCGTAACCGCCATATTGTTGAAACAGGTCTCACACTGCTTACAAAATTTAGTGTTTCATTTAAATTTTGGCATTTTGCATTTGAAACAGCTGTGTATCTTATAAACAAAATGCCATCATCAGTGTCCCAAAATTTGTCTCCATATGAATGTCTTTATAATCAGCCTCCAGATTACTTATTTCTGAAAATATTTGGGTGTCTTTGTTTTCCGTTTCTTCGACCATATAATAACCACAAGACAGACTTCCGCTCTAAGCCATGTGTTTTCCTTGGGTATTCTCCAAATCACTTGGGTTACCGTTGTTTAGACATTGAAAATAATAAATTATACATTGCTCGTCATGTGAGGTTCAATGAATCCTCATTCCCTTTCTCAATCTCACATCAAACAGCTCTTCTCGCTGACTCACTTTTACTTCGATGGGCTCAGTTTCCACTTTTTAATAAGAACATTCTGATGCAACCTGTTCCTAGTCCATCTCATAATTCTGTTATCCAAACACCATCAGGTGAATTACATCATCATTCTAATTTAAATACATCTGTGTCATCCTCTACCTGTACACCGACACATAGTCACGTGTTATCTCCACCTAGACCAATGAGAAAACTATCCTCTCTATATAAAGTAACTTCTCCTGTTCCTTACATTGAAAATTCCCCACCAGAATCTGGTCTTCAAATTACTTCCAACCTTGATCACGATGTCTCGGCAGGAGTGACAACTTCTAATTTGGCACATCATACAGGTGTCTTAACTAGATCTATGACACAAAAACAAAAAGGTTCTCATCATCATGCATTATTATCAGAGTCTGATCTTACCATTGAGCCATTATGTTACTCCCAGGCGATAAAAAATTCCTGCATGGCGTGATGCCATGTCTTTTGAAATTAATGCCTTAATATCTCAAGGAACATGGTCTTTATTTCCTCGTTTAAAAGACCTGAATATTGTTGGCTATAAGTGGGCATTTCATATAAAGCGTAATCCAGATGGTCAAATAGAACGCTACAAAGCACGTTTAGTTGCGAAAGGCTATAATCAGGAAGAAGGTGTAGATTATACTGAAACCTTTAGTCCAGTGGTTAAACCGATAACTATTCATGTTGTTTTATCTCTTGCAGTGTCTCAATCTTGGCATATACATCAGCTTGATATTAATAATGCGTTTCTCAATGGATGGCTTGATGAAACCGTGCATATGAGTCAGTCTCCAGGCTTCGTTGATGCCTCATGTCCAAATCATATTTGTCTTCATCACAGGTCTATTTACGGACTCAAATAGTCTCCCCGAGCATGGAACAGAAGGCTTACTGATTTTCTTTGTGACATTGGTTTTGTTATATCACAGTCAGATACTTCTATGCTTTTTTTAAGGATAACATCTCTATAGTTGTATTTGTCTATGTTGATGACATAATTGTCACAGGTAATTCTCGCTCTGCTATTGATACATTAATTCAACTGCTTGATTCTGAGTTTGCACTTAAAGATCTTGGCCCCTTCAATTATTTTCTTGGGATGGAAGTTCACCGTACGTCGCATGGTTATTACTTTCTCAACAAAAGTACATATTGGATCTTCTTCGCAAAGCATCAATGACAACTTGTAAATCTCTTCGCACACCAACTGTTCTTCCTAATTCCCAGAATGGTGTTTGTAACACCCCCAAATCTGGGGTCGGGGATTCGGGTTGTCACAAGTTCCATTTCCCTTAATAACACTCAATCTAATTAAACAACCAACTACTGTGTATTGTGACCCCACAATATACACACACACCACAAGTTATAGTCCCAGAGATGAATATCAAAATAACACAAGTCATTTTATTCCACAATTAAAAGTCATTACACCTTAAAAATAGTTTCGAAATAAATTTACATTTCTTTACCATTATTCCAATTTATAATATACATAATTCTGGTACATCAACAGTTGAAAACCTAGCCTATCGGTAGTTCCTACCTCAGCTACAGCGGCATCAACGCCTACAGGAAACTGCGGAACGTTTTCTATCCGCTTGCGGATTGGGAGCTTGGTCCTGTTCATCTTGTCTATCTGTTGTTGTGTGATGAAAGAAGAAAACAAGGGTGAGCAACAAGCCCACCGAAATAATATGTATAATAATTAATAATATATGAGCATTCTCATAGTGCTCATGAAAGTCTTGGTCAAGAAGAAATGAACCAAGTTTGATATCTTAATTCGACGAAGTCGCAAAATATTTAGTATATATATATACTTTTCAAAATCTTTGAAATCCTCTGACATGTATAATATACACAGAGTTCCAGTTTATAACTGTATAAAAATATCGTTGCAAGGTGATCTCATATATCTAACCTTGTCTCAACGTTTTTCTGAAAATCTTTGTCATGCATAAGATATTCATTAACTAGATATAAGTTGAAAGATGAAGTTACAAGATACTCCAATATACTTATATCTTTTTCGAACACTACTTAAACTACCACCGTTCAAGGTATAAATAGTTCATCCCACAGATGAAGTTACAAGACAAAACTTGTATAGAATCAATTTTTGAAATATCATAAAAAAGAAATGAAGTTACGAGATACTTCATTTGATAAAAACATCATTTTGAAAACTCGACCCGGCAAACACTAAACAATCGCCCAACCGTAGCCTTTTTATTGAAGTGCTCTGGGTAGTGTTGCAGAAATATCCAACTGGATGATTAACTCATTACGGGAGTTTACTGCGCCAGGAAGACCACTCACGATGATCAGTCGCAGTAGTGCAACCCCACCATTTTCTACATGTAGAGGAGAACAGTCGGATTTACTTGTCAACCGAACACTGGACTCCTAAGGAATGAACCGTCTTAGCGGAACTTCCAGGCCATTTGGGCCAATATAATAAGGCTGGGCCGGCGCCACTCGACCACATACGCCACTCCTAGTTCAGATAAAATCCATGACTCTGAAACATAAAGCTCGTCCCCCTATCCCCAAGTAGAAACTTGTTGATACGGCTCCACCAAGAAGTCATATCTAGTTGGAAACAAAAACTCACCAATATTTCCCAGGCGATGCATGTTAATGGATTAGCTTATTCCAAGAATTTTACTTCCCGAGTGTTGGGTAAGTAATAAAAAACTCTTTTATCAAAACATCAACCTTGTTGCGAATATAAAAATACATCACGGAGCCGGATCCCTCAGATTTTTAAGCGACTATTTAAATCCCCTTCGAAAGGATGATCTTAAATTTGAAAACGAGTTTTGGGATGTGCCTTAACTTTCCAAAAATAGTTTTCATAAAGTTTGAAAATAATCTCTGGAAATATTTAAAGTAAGAATGATTTGATTGTATCAATCTTTTTCTGAATACTTGGAAAATATCGAAACATTTTTCTTTAATAAAGTAAAGAATATTATTTAATAAAATAAGCGGAGTCATAAGTCCTCGAATGAATATTCAAAATAATATTCATTAAATAAAATAAGTGGAGTCATAAGTCCTCGAATGAATATTCAAAATAATATTCATTTATAATATAAAACTATTGAATAAACATTATTCATGTAATAGTTTTAAAAACTATATATATATATAATATACTCGGGAACATCGCCTCCCGGTTTAGAAAAATGTTCAACTCTGGGTCCCCTATACTAAGGGTATACACAGCTACTGCTTATCTCTAGCATAGGTATTATGCAGTTTATATGCATTTAAATTGATAATAAAATATCAAGATTTCACAACATGCATATATATACCATATTAACATGCTCCAATATATCGCAAGATTTTCTAATAACAACCATGCACTTATCTCAAGATAATACATCGATATATTTACATCACAACAACAATATAAGGGGTAGAAAATTTGCCTGAGTGTTCTCGGATAGACTTAAGCTTAGAGTGGGTCTGGTAACCTATGAACAACAACATAATCTGGAATTAGACCACGGTCGCTTAAGAAACTAGTCAAAACTCACTCATACCCTAACGGTCGCTTATACGCTTAACAATTTGCGTTAATCGCTCGCGTACCCTTGGCTCCACTAATTTTAATAAATTAACCGTTATAAATTTTAAAGCGACTCTTTCACGAGAACTTTACTAACTGCCTGATTCACTTGACATAATTCTCTCGTATTTCAATTAGTCTTTTAAGGGCCTTAAATAAGGTTTCAAAGTAAAGCGAGGGGTAATGATTCGCTCGCGAAATGCCGTTACTTAAAACGGTCGTTTCTCATCGCTCGTAACTCGGATTTAGGCGAATGACATATCAAAACGAAGCTCGTAATATGAACTATCTAATCATGGAAAAGGTGAAAATCTTACAGTGAGTTCACGGGTCCTAAAGCTAAGCACAAAAACAGTCTAAGGTAAATCGGGCAATACGACGGCTATATTTACGCGATTCTCAAAATAATTATCACTCTAAAACCTCATCAATTCACTCCCATCCTCCAACAATTAATAACACAACAAATACAACTTAAATCACTGAAAAATCAGTCCACACTCCAAGGTTTTACCAACTCATTCAATCACTTTAAATTCACCATTCAAAATCAACACAACTTCACAAAAATCAATACTAAGCGTGGATCTAACTATACATTTACCAATTCATCTAAAAACTCAAACAATCAAGCTTAGTACTAAAGGTAAAGAAGTTTTTATACCATGATTTATGAGTGAAAAGTTGCTAGGGAGCCTTAAAACCTTGATCAATCCTTGTACAAGCTTGGATCTCACAAACAATCAAGAAAACACAAAGTTAGATTTTGAAGTTTCTAAAAGTACGATTTAAAGAACTGTAAAAATGAAGCTCTTACCATGATTATTTGGACGAGACTTGTGAACAAGAGTTGTAGGCCATATCAATACATTTCCAACGAGCTATAGAACACAATATTTGAGTGAGTATTGAAGGAGATATGGCAGTTTGAAGTTGCTGGTATCATTTTGGCCGATAGCAAAATGATGAAATGGAAAAAATGAAAAAGCTTCTTTGATTTCCTTGAATAAATATCTTCTCCCTTGATGACATCATCCATCATACATCACTTTCTTGCCATGTGTCAATCCCTTGTGGTTTGATGATGTCATAATCCCTTGTACGACCTTTATATACACTCATTTACCTTATGGAATACTAATATGATCTTAGAATTTCCATAACAGTACTCCTATATATCGTGGTCTGATAATTTTTCTTAATCAGCATAGTCAGCAAAAGTTACTATTCATCAGAGTTTCAAAAATTTCCAAAAATTGGGGTTATTACAGTGTTTCTTCTGATGCAAAAAAATGTTTTGATAATCCGACTTTGTTTCGTCAATTAGTTGATGGTCTACAATATGCTACTCTGATGCGGCCTGATATTTCATTTTCTGTCAATCGCATTTGTCAATCCATGCATTCACCAACAAACAGTGATTGGATAGCTCTCAAACGTATTCTTCGATACTTAAAGTGTACTGCTCACTTTAGCTTGTCAATTATGAAGTCTGCCAATCCTTTTCAATTACAAGCATTCACTGATTCAGACTGGGTAGGCTCTACCACTGATCGACGATCTACTGGAGGGCATGCCATCTTTCTAGGGAGTAATTTAATTTCCTGGTGCTCCCGCAAGCAGCGAACTATAGCTCGCTCCTCCACAGAAGCCGAGTACAAGTCCTTGGAAGACACAACAGATGAATTATCTTGGCTTCAAACTCTTTGAGGAGAGTTAAATGTCTTTATTTGCAATGCCCCGCTATTATGGTGTAATAATATTGGAGCAACGTATCTTGTTGAAAATCCAGTTTTTCATGCTCGCACGAAATATATTGAGGTGGATTTTCATTTTGTTCGCGAAAAAGTTGCTCGTAAAGATTTGCATATTCGGTATATATCCATGTATGACTAGCTAACTGACATATTTACTAAGCCATTAGGTACCAGTCATTTTGAATTTTTACGGGGCAAACTGACTGTGATTCCTCTCCGTTAGTTTGAGGGGGGATCTTAACCAAACGTGATATGGTTTGATAACTACCTTATCTTATATAAGATAAGTACATCATTTGAATTGTTAGATAAATATAGTTTTGTTATTTGTTGTAATCTAATGCCAATCACATTGGCTATATAAGAAGATATATGTATTAGATGTAAAGTGTGGAAAATATAAGAGACGTTTTCTCCATCTTGATATATTCTTAAGTCTTTTAACCTCTAACACACATATACGTGCACACACAAGTTGAGGTCTTTGCTGAAAACAACTTCTTCATTCTTTTTAATGACGCTAAGGTTGCATATATTATACCCTCTCGAGACCCTGTTTTATGTGGTATTTATTGAGTTTGGTTGGTTGGTTGGTTAAATAGTAAAAAATAAAGGTGGTATCACGGGGATGTTTGAATGAAAATTGGTAGATTAGAGAAAGAGAGTTTATATGGGGTAATCAATTTAAGAGACTCTTCACTCTAGGCACAAATAGCAACGGATACTAACTAGTGAATGCTTTATGTACAAGGTCATAGGGATCCAGTTCCGACGCCAGAACCATATTTGGAGTCATTTTCTCCGGTTGTCGAAAATAATCAAATAGTTAACAAATGCTTTCTTCCATTCCATATCAATTGCACCAAAAGCCAAAGCATCAGTCACTCCCAGTTGCGCCGAGATTTACAAATTAAGAGCAACTCCCTTGGGCATCTCATTAGGTTTAATATATTTTGTATTCTATATATTACACTTCACTTCTTTTGGCATTTCATTCACTAGAACTACTCCGATGATTGGCATCCTTTACGAATATTAGAGAAATATTTTTTTATTCATGATGTGTTTACAAATGAAGTTGTCACCCTAATTTGTGAAAAATTAACTTTTGGCACCCTATTGACATGTCAACAACTCAAATAAAGTGTTAATAAGAGTGTCATACCACGTGGCGTTAAGTTGTTGACACCCTTCTTGGCATTTATAGTTGGAGCTGCTGTAATCAGTGGCAGACTTACAGTATACACACCGAGGGGATGAGCCCCTAGTCAAATGTGGCCCACTACTTATATACTTTAAACACATACATGCGTGCCCCCATTCAAAAAATTAATATGGCCCCAGTAAGACTACTCATGTATTGAAATTTTAAAAGCCCAGTTAGGTCCAACAAGCCCAGAAATCAGAGTCCAGTCCAAAAATAAATTGTGAATAAAGCCAATAAGCAGCAGTATTGCAACACGTGTGTAAAATTCAATCGGCTAATCCGAAAAATCACATAGGGTGAAAAGTGAAAAGGGGAGAATAGAAAAACCCTACCTTGTCCTAAATCGAGCAAGAAGCAAGAAGCTGCTGATTAATTCGGGTGATTATTTCCATCTTCTAATCTTCGGTTAGTTCTATTTCAATAATTATAGTCTCTTCTTATATATATAGTGTATGTATCCGTGTGAAATTTGATTATTATTTTTCATTATTTTTAAATTTAAGTGAATATTATGTGTGTCTAGTTTTTGTGTGTGAAATTCTTTAGTATGTTTATTCAATTATTTGACAAATGACAGATATTATGGAGAGATATTTTAAAAGAAAGTTGCCTGAAACCTTAGATGATACTAATAATCAGGATGAAGAATCCTTAAGAGCAAATGTTAATATTGTTGATCCAAGTAATTGTCTTGTATTACCTATAAAAATTGGCTTGAAAGACCTCCGTGGGATCCCTCTAATAGAAAAAGAATTATAGAATATCATCTGGATCAAAGAGATAAAATAAGGAGAGCATATTTGATTAAAGGACCTTGTCAACCACTTGCACATGAATTTTCAAAAACAAAAATTGGAAATAAAGATAGGCGTTTTAATCCTGAGTGGTATGAAAATGAAAAATATAAGAATTGGTTGGAGTATAGTGTAAAAGCCGATAAAATTTATTATTTGTGTTGTTACTTATTTAGAGATCACTTTGGAAGACAAGGCGGGAGTATTGCATTTGTAGTGGATGGATTTTGTGGTTGGAATAAAACAGACAGAGTTGGAAGGCATATCGAGGAAGTTGATAGTTTTCATAACAGAGCACTTCAAAAATGTGATGATCTTCTAACACAAAAATAATCCATTGTCGTTGCTTTTCATAAGCAAAGTGATATTGTCAAGATTGAACATCAAATTCATTTGAATGCTTCCATTGATGCTTTCAGATTTTTGCTAAATAGTGCATTACCTTTTCGTGGTCATGATGAGTCAGAAAAGTCACTACATAAAGGAAATTTTTTGGAAATGATAAAATATACTCAGGACCAAAATGAGAGGGTTCGTAAGGTTACCTTAAAAAAATGCACCCGGGAACAATCAAATGGTGTCTTTAAAAATTCGAAAAGATATTTATCATTGTTTTACACAAGAGATTCTCAAATCTATTATGAAAGAAATTGGTGATGATGTGTTTGCTATGTTAGTTGACGAGTCTAGCGATATTTCTAAAAAGGAACAAATGGTCGTGGTTTTACAATACGTTGATGACACGTCTGGAATTGTGAAGGAGAGATTTGTGGGTCTTGTTCATGTGAAAAAGATATATTCTTTAACTCTTAAATCTACTATTGATATTTTATTTATTGAGTTTGGTTTGAGCTTAAGACAGGTGAGAGGGCAGGGTTATTATGGTGCTAGTAACATGTGTGGCCATTTTAATGGGTTGAAAACATTAATCATGAAAGAAAACAGCTCGGCATATTATGTACATTATTTTGCTCACCAGCTACAGTTGGTTGTTTTGGCGGTTGCAAAAAATATTTTGCTGTTGGTGACTTTTTTTATATGATAGTGGTCTTGATGAATGTGGTTGGTGGTTCTTGCAAAAAGACTGATATGCTTCGAGATAGTCAAAGAGAGAGGTTGTTAAAGGAGACGGGTCGTGGTGAATTTGAAACACGAAGCGGGCTGAATCAAGAACTTTATCTTACAAGAGCCGGAGATACATGCTGGAGTTCACATTATAAAACACTTCTATGTTTGGTTGATTTGTATCTAAATGTAATTGAGGTGCTTAAATATGTTGAAAAAGAGGGAGAAAAAGATGTGCAACAACGTCAAGCAAGTAGTCTTCAAATATATTTCACATCATTTGAGTTTGAATTCTATTTGCACTTGATGTTGTATATTTTGGGGCTCACAGTTTATTATCACATGCATTGGAAAGAAAATATCAAGATATATTGAATACTATCTCATCAGTGGAGTCAACAAAGCGACAATTACAAAATTTTAGTGTTGATGGGTGAGATTCTCTTATGAAGAAGGTATTTTCTTTTTGTGACACGTATGTCATTGAAAAGTTAGATATGACCGAGGCTTATGGTACTCCAAAAAATCGGCGGAGAAAAACTGGAATCACCAATGAACAGTATTATTCTTTTGATTGTTTCAATGTTGTTGTGGATATGCAAATTGCAGAGTTTAATGACTATTTTAATGAGGTAAACTCACATTTGTATGGCTTCTTTGAATCCACGTGATTCATTTGTGATTTTGATCCATTGTAGTTGATTAAGTTAAGAGAGTTTTATCCAAATGATTTTAGTCCTGCTGACAGGATTTCTCTTGAGCATGAATTGATGATTTATATTGATAATGTGAAAACAGATGGAAGATTTGTGAACTTGAATATTATTAGTGATCTTGCTAGAGTATTGGTTGAAACGAAAAAAATCATTGCTATTTTTTGGTGTATCGACTAGTGAAGCTATCATTGGTTTTGCTAGTTGCAACCGCGTCAGTTGAGTGATGTTTTTATTCCATGAAACTTGTGAAGTCAGATTTGCACAATTGAATTGGTGATACTTTTTTAACTGATTGTCTTATTTTAGCTATAAAAAAGGAAGCCCTTTCTAGAATAACAAATGAAATTGTAATTAACCGGTTTCAAAAAATGAAAACTCGAAAGGAGCAAATTTAAGTTATAAGTATTTCTCTTTTTCTCTATAATATTACACATTTTTTATTAGTTCTCCTATTATTTATATATTGTACCCTAATATTTATGCATCAGGAAACAAACCCTTTTCAGTTGCGAGTTTCCCACCCGATGGGTAGATAAATGCATTTACGGGCATCACTAGAACAGAGTTTTTGTTCCTTGATACAGTTTTAATTTTGGTTAAGAGTCGTCTTCGATAAGCAGTGCTTTTTTATATATGGCTACTATGCATCATGAAACAACGCCTATTTAGTTGTGAGTTCCCCCACTATGTGCAGATAAATGCATTTACAGGCATCATTAGAACAGATTTTTGGTCCAAGGCATACTTTTAATTTTGGTTAGTAGTCTTCTTGAATAAGTCTCTGTTTATATATGGCTACAGAGTTTGAGCACCGAAGTTGAAAGAGTTTATGTCTAATTGGATACTACAAGTCCGCAAGGTTGAAGTTATGTAATCCTTTAATTATACATAACCCGATACACATCGGCAATGTTTTTAATTTTATCTGAGCAGGCATATGTAATAAGCATCAACGTCGCGATATCACGAACACCAAACAATTATGTACAACGTTTTTATGGCAGTTTTATTCCATGGATAAGGAGGCATTACAGAATAAGGACATTGCAAGTTCTGCTTTTGTTTTGTTTCATAGACGACTATAACTAAGCTTTTACATCAAGGAACAACAACCGCCCTTACTCATACTCTTACTAGAAGTTATAGTAATGCAAACATAACCGATCTAACATCTAATTTGTGCTTATCTCTAGCCAAGGGTGAGCTCAAGAGATATATCATCTGCATCTCTTGTTGTCACCGACATTTCCGAACCTCTCGAATTCGAAGACGAGGCTGAGCAACCCCCATCACCAGCTACTCTATCTAGCAGCATTTTTTCTCTTCCACTACTGCTATAATCCTGAAAAACAGAAACATCATTTAACACAAGAAGTACCATGATCGGTGGATTTGTCCTAACGGATACCCGAATTGTATGTTTTAAAAAAGAACATACATGAACACTTTCGGCGCCATTGAAGTGAAACGGCGGTGCACTTGCGCAGCATTCATTCCAGGCAGGCTCATACATATTTATCCTGCAATCAAACACATGTAGAATTAATGCAATACTGAGAAACCGACGGTACTATATGATAAACAGTCATTATATAAAAAGGATTAAAGAAAAATATAACTTTTTTTATTAAAAAATTACCATGCAGGTGGTGTAAGAAAATTTTCAGCCATTGAATGGGTGACCTTTCTATCAAAACCATTGTTGTAATTAGAGCCAGTAAAGTACTTTGCTCCTTCAGGGCCTTGCATCCTATCATTCTTCTTCTTTGCTGCCACTTCGGCCTCTGCATTTCCCAAAATTTGTTTACATATATTACTAAGCAAAGTAAGGTATACAATAGAAGCGAACAACTTATGTCAATACAGTACATGTAAGAGTTTTTTACAAATTAATAGATTTTCTTTAGCAGATAATTTAATTTTTGAAGTTACCGTAGAGGAGGACAAATTAGAGGAGGCGGGAGGGGCGTCATACAGGGCAAAGGAGAAGAAAAAGAGGAGAAGAGAGGAAGAGGACAGGTGTAAGACATGCAGAACCACAAGTAGACACGTATACAATCTTTTCGGCGGCTGACCTAATATTCTATTATCCGTAACTAGAAGTGTCCAACAAATCATGCACATGCAGTTGAAAGTTGAAATTCAAGCCTCAACCAACAAATTCTTTTCTCATCTCCAGTACCTTGCAACAATATTTATCCTTTTTTTTAATCTCAAATAATTTCTTATAATTAACAAAAAGATTATAAGATATTGATGACACTTACAACTTAAATAATAGGAGTTTTATTATACTAGTAGTAAGTGCAAAAGTGGACTATTACTAGTATTATTTTCTTTATAAAATGTTTGTTAATTAGGATATTTTGAAAGCTATATTTTCTTAATATTTGATATTTTCTTTGTGAACACTTGCATATTTACAAAGTGGACTATTATGAGAAATATTTTCTTTATATAATGTTTGTTAATTAGGATATTTGAAAGTTATATTTAAATATTATTTTATTATGTGTAATTATGGAGTTTCTTGGAGCTTAGGATCAAAGATTTAGCGTTAAAGTTAATAAATTTTCTTGAATCTTTTTAAGTAATTACTCCCACCTCAATATAGTATAAACGTCACCTAATATTGTGCATATAAGTGACAAAAGCATACTAATTATTTTTAAATTATTCTCAAATTAGGGAGAATATTAACAATCAGAAAGTATCTAAGCATATAAATGAAACAAAGAATTATGGTTTACAGTTTTCACCTATAAATGCAAGTATTAAACGTTTTTTGTCTATACATACAACCACTTGAACACAAAAATGTATGCAGAAAGAGCTGTAGATGCAGTGGATATATGTCAGTAAATGCGGAGAATGAGGTCATGGAACCGTATATTTTGGATGTATGTTTAAGAACACATACCATGAATCATTTGTTCGTGCTTCATGCTTCTATACATCTGTTCATATCCATACACGTCCAATAATTAATATAAGATTACAAAAAATATTAAATCACTGTTTTAAGTTGTAACGTATGTTTATATCTTAGAGATTTGGATGAACCTGAAGATGACTTTTCACGTGAGAAATGGTAACTCCTTTTACATCCATCAGCTGTAATATCATCTTTGGTGTAGCTCCTATTTCCAGAATATATGATTGAAAGGGTTAAAAAGATCAACAAAATACTATCACATGAAAAACATACAATTAATTCATAGCAAAATCATAGAACATGCTACTATTTAATGAACATAAACAAAATTATTATGCTTGGTTAAAATTAAAGAGACAAGAACCATGCTTAACAAAAAATTATGGGAGAGAGAGAGGGAGGAGCTTACTGTCTTCTCCACCTAAGCGTTCAACTGCAAGAACAAAAGATTTGTGAAGATCATCGCTCCACCTTAACCTGGGATTCTTTGATCGGACATATGGTCGGATTCGAGTACTTGACAGATTGTAATTCTGTGAAGATATAGCCATTTCTTCCATATAGATTTTGTATTTATATGAAAACAGAATATATGTGGTGAAATCTTTAGAGCTGTACGGAGAGAATGAATGATATTGAAAGATAGAGATGGTATATATAGGGAACAAAATGGAATAATAATATAATAATACTCGCTACTTAAAAAGAGAGTAAAGAGAATCCACGGAGAAAGTAGCCGTGGTCTTGTAATTCTCTATTTTGCAACTTAATAAGGTAATTTAAAATTAATGGATTATAATAAGAGTAATTTGAGATAGACATAAAATATAATTATATTTGTTAAAACAATCTCATTTAGATTCTTAGTAATTACTTCGTGGTAATGAATCTTGTGCAAGCTTTGTTAAGCTAAGACTAAGCTAATTATGTACAAAAAATCATCTTAAATATATTTCATATCTAAACTTAAAAATATATAAATTAAAAACCAGTCCTTATCTATTTGACCGATTAAACTTAGTACATGTTGTATTAAATTTAAAGATCACTGACTATATGTATTATATAATTCGACTAATAATTACTCCCTTCTATCAATTTAATAATAATTAAGCAATAAATTAGAAAGATGGCCAGAGTTAATAAAAGGGAGTGAAATTATTTAAAAATTTTAAACTATCATATGTTTACTACTATTGTTTAAATTGAACATTGAAAATTGTTAGCAACCAAAAAACACAAGATATATATTTTACAAGTACATACTAATCCAAAAGTAAACTTACAAGATTGGAATGATTAAATAAAGTTATAAAGATAGAGCCGAGGGTGACATCTGCAATAGTGGTCGTGTCTATATTTAGGAAACATACCATCACCTTCCCAATATGCCTTACCTTATTCCCGGATCCATATTATTTGCCTGGATTTCTCAAACCTTAACAATAAAGTTTATGTACTCTTTTCTTTGAGTGATGCTATGTTAAAAAATAATTTATAAAAATATTGTTAAATACTAACCTCTTAATGTATTGGATCTTTTTTTACATCTCATAACACCCGTGGTTTAATAAAAATGTCATATATACTTATGGTTGTGACAACTAGTTGCAATTAACATACACTGTTGCAGAGCCTTTATGTGAACTGAATCATGTTTATAAAAATTTATAAAAATTATAAAAACAATTATAAAATGATTTTATGGAACCCACTTCATCAACGGATTATACATATTAATTAAATTATTGTCTAATATTGAATTTCTCCTTTTTTTACATATTCAATATATGTTGACTTATTTGATAAAGAAGTTTCTAATTAAATTATTTGTTGAGTTTTAATAATAAATAATATTATAAAATAATATTTGAAAATGCTTTATCTTTTTTTTATAAATAGCTTGCTTCACATTTATTTATACACCGTATCCCCTTGGTAACTTTTAAGTTCATACAATTCAATATCATTAGAATGGAAAAAAGAGATATGATTGGACGAGAGTTATGGGAATATTTTCGGATGAGAGAGTTGATAACTCCAAATTCACCCTGGGGTCTTCTCTTTTATGGACCCGGTCTCAAGCTCCACTTTGGCAGAAATGACGGCGGCGCGCGGTGTAGCTGTAGGGTGGGAACCTACAAAACAGAACCAGAGTGGGGTGGCGTCCCCGCGGCACCTCCGGCGTGAGGATGAGAGAGGGTTTTGAAGGAGAAAGGGGCAAAACGGGAATTATGCAAGTATTTTATGGTGTGTGAATATGTGTATATATGAGAAGAGTGTGTAACCTCTAACCTTTCTTTTGTTCTGCCTTTTATAGGCCTTCTACTAGAGTTTATGGGTTTGTACCTTTCGATCTGGACCGTAGGTGTGTCTTTTGGACTGTAGGACGTGTGGACGCTCAGGATGGACTAGTGTACTATGGAATCCGGACCGTAGGAACGTTCTGGATCCGGGGTACCTGGACGGTGGTGATGTTGCCACGCGTTCTGGGCTCTCCAGGATTAAAGCTGAGTGTTTCCTGGGCCTTTCTTACTGGGCTCCGGGCTTCTGTTATTGGGCCTGTACTAATATAGGCTATCATTTGCCCCCACTCCCTTATGCGGGTATGCCCGGATGGGGGAGTAGAATAGTTATCATTGTGCCGCAATGCCTTTGGAAAAATTTGGGGGGTTTTTTGATTTGTTGCCCCCTAACCTCGGGGTCAAATGGGAATGAGACTCCGGGGTTGACTTGGCTAGTCAATTGATTTAAGTTCAAGGTGGGATTCCTTGAAATACTTTAAAAAAAAGAAAATTTGGGGGTTTTTTGATTTGTTGCCCCTAACTCCGGGGTCAAATGGGAATGAGACTCCGGGGTTGACTTGGCTAGTCATTTGATTTGAAATTTGAATTTTGGGCAAGGTTTGGTGGATAAGGACAATCCTGACATTTGATTTGACCGGACTCTGAAAAGCTGACGCTGCAAATCCGGAGCGTCAGACGACTGTTAGGATTCCAGCCGGGGCCAAAGATACACACCTTTTATTCGTATCTTTTGAGTGTACAATTTTTTAATTTCCCCCTTTTTCTCCTGAAAAGTCATGCCGTTTCATGATTACCTTGACAGGCGTGGTAATAACTGCTGTGCAGTTAATTACTGGGAGCGAATTGGGGGGTGCCACGTGGGGTGGGGGGTTAATTTTTTACCCCACAAAACCGTTCATCTTTCTCTTGTCCTTCTTCCTCTGATAAATACCTCCCTTCTTTCTTTCTTTTTTCTTTTACGCGAACACTTGCAAACAGAGAGCAAAGAGAGATTTTCCAGAGATTTTCGGAGCATTTCTTGTTGAAGCCTTCATTTTTTCTCCTGCTAATTTGTAAGTATCTCCATCCTTCTAGCTTTCTTTCGCTTTTTGTTCTATGTTGTGCCATGCATGCTACCATTTTGTGCGAGTTCTTGTTTCGCCATTCTTCGTTGTTTTCGTAACTGCCTTGTTCTTTTGACCTTGAATTTGTGTAGTTGTGCTGGTTTTGTATGGCTTTTGCAGTGATTTTGTGTTTGATTTGTGTAAATGACATTGATTTTGCTAGTTAATCATGCGAAAAAGTGGGTTTTTAGTAGTGTAAAAAGTTGAAGAGCCCGGGGTGTGTTCTTGATATGTGTTCTGGGTTATATATGTGTGTATGTGTCGTAGATCTTGTTTTTGGGTTTAGATTTGTACACGAATTGTTTTTAAAATTCTCTTGTTTTTGTTTTGTTTTTGTTATTGGGTTCGGGTTTGGCATTGACTCCGAGGTGCACTTATATGTAAATATATATAGTATATATTAGGTAGCCATTTTAAACATACTGCTACACTTAGAACCCGGTATCCCGAACGACCTAGTGGTCTAGGTGAGCTGTTGTCATCCAACCCTTCACATTTCTCTTCCAGTAGTAGCTCAGCAGAAATGCCTCCCCGAGTTGAACAACCTCCGCAAGTTCTAGCTCAGACTTTAGTTTTAGGCCCCGGGGGTACCTTGTCCAATCTGGACGGGTCTTGGGAGGATTTAGATGAATACTTTGTCCAATGCCGAATAAACCCTAAGCCCTTGGGCTTTTATTACAGAGATTTGTCCGAGGCGTATGAGGGCCCGGAAGGGTTAGACGGGAGGGAACCCTATAACGAGGACGACATGAATAGGAAGTTTTTTACCGCCCCGGGAACTAGGTACAAGTGTGGGGCGGTTCATAAAGAAATCCAGGATAAGTACACAGATGCCGAGGTGGATAGTGCCCTTAGGCTTGCCTTTAACCTTGAGGATTATTACGAATGGAGATGGCCCGAGATTCACGAGAGGGTGTATCACAGACCGGAGGGGGGATGGGTCGGCATTCTTTTAGAACACCTCCGGGGAATGCGCCTCGGATTACACCAATTCACCAAGTCTCTATGTCGCGACGTGTATGGGATTCCTTTCACCCAACTGGCCCCGAATTCAGTAAAATGGATAAGTTGGTTTCTAGCCTGTTGCCATGCCAAAAATTACCTTCCCACCTTCAAACTTTTCCATCACATTTTCAAGATTAAGAGATCCACATCCCGGCCAATATATGAGTTTTTATTCCGGATTGAGGATTGCGGATATCCTTCGGATAAGATGGTATTCCCGGTTAGCATGTTGACATCACTTAAGGGGTGGCACCGGGAGTTTATCTTCGTTCGAGGGGGGGGGGGATTTGGAGTTCATGCCCCTCCATAAGCTCGAAATTAAAACAGATAAATTTCCGGTCCAGCAGCTCGGGAAAGCAGCTCTCGCGATGGTTTACCCATTTTGTGAGGCACTCGGGACGCAATGGACCCGGGACTCCTTTAATAACAATGAAAATATGCATGCCGCCGACTGTAAGTCCTTTGCCTTAGCTTTATTTTGTTGCTCTAACTTTTTATTGTTTGCTTGTATCCGGGACTGACATTTGGTTATTTCCTTTTCAGGTATTCCGAAGCTCATCCCCTACCCTCCGAACATGTCTGCACAACTCAAAGATTTGGCTGCCAAGTGCCAAAGGATCGGAGGCCTGACAAGTATGGATATCGGGGAGAAGAAGGTTGGTGAGGGCGAAGATGCAGCCCAGAAGGTGGCTCCGACCCGGCCAGGGAGGACCACGTTTGTGATCAATGAACCTCGGGCTGAGGACGTGCAGCAGGGGGATGTGATGAGGGTCCCAGCGACCCGGAAGAGGAAGGGTGCCCCTGTAGGTCCCGGGGAGAAAGGAGGAAAGGGTTCCGAAGGCCATGCTTTGAAAAAGGTTGCAGTTGAGCTGGCCCTGGATACCCCGGAGACCCTGAGGGCCTTGCTGGCTAGCTTCACTCCGGAGACTCGCCGGAGGGAGCTATTTGAAAATTATGCCAGCACCGCCGAAAGGAAGAAGTATAGGAAGGAGCCCCTCGATGACTTCCTGGTCGGACTTCAGGAGGAGATTACCGCTGTAAGTTTTTCCTTGTAATACTTTGATTTTGCACTTGCCTTTTTCGTGTATCTCTATTGTCTAAACGTGATGTGTAATAATTTCAGGCTAACTCCCGGGTTGCTGGATTGGTTTGCACAACCCGAAGCTTGCAGGTGAAGGCTGATGCTGCCGAGGTTTATAAAACTGAGGCCGAGAACCTGTCCCGGGAGATCAAAGAGCTGAGGGAGGCTAATGCAAGGGAGGTGGATGTGCATAAGAAGCTTATAGCCGAGCTCCGGAAGAGGCAGGACCGGGCTGATGCTTCATTCCGGGAAGTGAAGGCGGAGAATAGGAAGCTGAAGGATGATTTGGCCACCCGTCCTGCTCCAGAAGAGGTCCTGGAGGGGATTCGGGGCACTCCATCATACTTTGAGGAGGTAAATGACAAAGCCTTGGAGAAAATTCAGATTTGCTGGAGGGTTGCTTCCAAATACCTCGGAGAAAATCCTCAGAGTACGATTGATGTCTTCCTAGAGAAGTACATCGAGGAGGAGACCCGATTGGAGCAAGAAGCAGAAGCCATCTTGGCAAGGGAGTCCGAAGCCGAAGCCTCCGGCAGCGCCGCTCCTCTCCCCGAATCGAGGAGGAGACCCGATTGGAGCAAGAAGTGGAAGCCATCTTGGCAAGGAAGTCCGGAGCCAAAGCCTCCGGCAGCGCCGCTCCTCTCCTAGAATCACCTCTCGCCCAGCAACCTCCGCACCCGGAAGATGATCCTGAGCAGCCTCCCTCTCCTCCTGCCGATCCAGCATCAGAATCTTGAAGACTTTGCCATTTTTGGCATGTAATTTCCATTTTCTATTTTTTAAGTATTGTCTGAACTTAGCCTTTTGGCTATTTTAATATCTTTTGTAGTTTGAATGATTTCAATTTGTCTCCCGGGGTGTGTTTCCCCGGGGTAATTTAATGTATTTGTGCTTTTCTTTCTTTCCACTTGTCGCTTTGATTTACATATGAGAATTTCTAACTTTAGGAATACTTAGGAATTTTCCTAAGCACACATGGGCTGTGTTTTTACGGACCCCGAGAGGTGGTAAAATTTCTAAATTATAATAATTTTTATAAGCGCACATGGGCAGTGCTTTTATGTGACCCCGGGTAGGGGTAAACTTTCTAAATTATAGGAATTTTTATAATTGCACAAGGGTTGTGCTTATGCAGATCCCGGGAAGAGGTAAAATTTCTAAATTATAGGAATTTTTATAAGTGCACATGGGCCGTGCTTTTATGTGACCCTGGGTAGGGGTAAAATTCCTAAACTATAGGAATTTTATAAGTGCACAAGGGATGTGCTTTTATGTGACCCCGGGTAGGGGTAAAATTCCTATTTAAATTTGATGGCAAATAAGGGAACATAATGAAATTGACTCAAGCTATAGGACGCTTAAAGTAGAGTTTTTCATTTATATTGAAAGCAAAAATTACATTCTGGGGTGAATGAGAGTAGTATTTACATCAAAATATCATAGTATAAATGTAGAAATATTCCCAGAATGTGCACCTTTCTCTTACTGGTAGAACTTTCTTAACCGTGTTCCGTGCCAGGTATTGGGGACCTCGGTCCCGCTGAGGTAGTTCAACTTGTAAGTTCCCGTCCGGAGTACTTCCTTGATTATATAGGGGCCTTCCCAGTTCGGCTGTAGTTTCCCTTGGTTAGTTGGGTCTGAGGCTTCGGTGTCCCGGAGTACTAGATCTCCCACCACATATTCTCTTATCCTGGCCTTCTTTGTAAAGTAAAGCTTTGTTTTTTCCTTGTAGCTCTCCATTTTCTATACAACCCGGTCTCTTACTTCATCCAAGAGTTCAAGGTTGGTTTTAAGGCCTTCGATATTGGAGACTTCATCAAAGTTGACCACTCTGTGGGAAGGGGACCCGGTTTCTACCGGTAGCCGAGCCTCGGTGCCGTAGGCGAGTTTAAATGGAGTCTCACCAGTTCCAGTGCGGGAGGTGATTATGTAGGACCACAAGACCTTCGGGAGCTCGTCTGGCCAGTTCTTCTTAGACTCTACTAGCCTTTTTTCCAAACCTCATAGTATGGTCCTGTTTGTGACCTCTACTTATCCATTTCTTTGCAGATGGGCCACAAATGCCTTCTTGTGCTTTATCCCGAGCTCTTTCAGATAACTTCAAAATCCGAACCCACGAACTGCGGCCCGTTATCCGAGATCAGGACCATTGGAATCCCGAACCTCATTACAATCGAATCCATGAATTTGATGCAATCCTGCTGGTTGATGGTCCTCATGGCCTTGGCCTCTGCCCACTTAGTCATATAATCAATCGCTACCAGCACGTAACGTAAATCCCCCTTCCCCAGGGGAAAAGGACCCATGATATCAATTCCAATTCCCCAAACGGCGAATGGGATCGGGGATAGAATAGACCCGGGGAGGCTTGGACTTTGCTTTGGTACATTGATGAACTTTTGACACTTGCTGCACTTCTTCACATAGGCAATTGGATCGGCGTGGATGGTGGGCCAATAGTAGCCTTGTCTGATGACTTTGTAGGCTAGAGCTTTAGCGGCTAAGTGATCTCCGCAGATTCCCTTGTGTACCTCCCGAAGACAATAATCTGCCTCGTCCGGGTCAACACATTTTAGAGTCGGGGCAGAGAAGGTTCGCCTGTATAGTTGATTATCTTCTAGAAAGAAATGGGCAGCCTTATACTTGAGGTAGCGTGCCTTGTTCTGGTCTTCTGGCAGGGTCCCATCCTTAAGATAAGCTGTATAAGGAGTCATCCAGTTGTCCGGGCTACTGACGCATAAGACTTCGGGCCGGTTGGTGCTGAGTGCCCCGAGCTCCTCAAAGTAAACTGAACTGCTTAAATCCGAAGTATTCTGAACGAGTTTGGACAGCTCATCTGCCTTCGCGTTTTCTTCTCTGTTTATTTGTAAGATGGTTGAGTCCGGGATGGTTTCCGGGATAGCCCTCACCATTTCCTGATATCGAGCCAGCTTGGGATCCTTTGTAATATATTCACCGTTGGTCTGCCTTACCATAATTTAAGAATCACTATAGATGATTAAACACCTTACCCCAAGGGATTTGGCTAGCCTGAGTCCGGAGAGGAGAGCTTCATATTCAGCCTGGTTGTTTGTTGCTTTGAAAGCGAAGGTTATGGCTTGTTGAATTGTGAATCCATCCGGGCTGGAAAGGATCAGGCCAGCCCCGGACCTCTCGGCTGTTGCCAAACTATCAACATACAGTGTCCAAGAATTTCTGTTGCTAATCTCCATTTCTTCTCCGGGTTGAATTCTAGGTGCCTCTGGGACTCCGGGGAAGGTGCATTCCATGACGAAGTCGGCCAACGCTGGGCTTTTATTGTCGTCTTTGGGATAAATTTGTTGTTGAATTGGCTCAATTCAATTACCCAATTGACCAATCTCCCGGAGGCATTTGGCTTTTAAATGATTTTCCGGAGTGGTTGATTAGTAATCACCTTGATTTACCGGCCTTGGAAATATTGCCTTAGCTTTTTGCTTGAGTGCACAAGAGCCAGGGCGAATTTCTCCAAGTTTGGGTACCGGGTTTCAGTGTCCTTCAGGACTTGACTCACATAGTGCAGATAAAGAGGCTCCCCGAGCTTTGCTTTTGAAAGAATAGATGGGTTCATCAGGTGTTGTTTGACTTCTTCAAATGTTGTTTGGCATTCCGAAGTCCATTCGACTAGCTTTTTATTTCGTGCTCCTTTTAACAGCTCAAAGAAAGGCAGACACCTTTCCGCAAATTTGGGGATAAATCTGCGAAGGGCTTCCAAGCATCCCGCTAGCTTCTGAATATCCTTTTGAGTCTGGGGAACTGTCATTTCTATTATAATTTTTATCTTCTCTGGGTTGGCTTCTATTCCCCGTTCACTGACCAGAAAACCAAGAAATTTCCCAGAGGGGACCCCAAAAGCGTATTTTTCCGGTTTCAGCTTCATATTATACTTCCTCAAATTGTCAAAGCATTCCTTGAGGTCCTTGATGTGATCTGGGATTGTGACCGACTTAGAGATTATATCATCAATATAAGATTCCACGTTCCTGCCCAGTTGACTTTTGAAGATGGTGTTCATCATTTTCTGATACGTTGCTCCGGCGTTGATTAATCCAAATGGCATCATAACAAAAGCGTAGACATCCCGGTGTGTAATGAATGCTGTCTTTGCGATATCTGCCGGATTCATCTTGACTTGGTTATATCCTGAAAAAGCATCCATGAAACTTAGCATAACATGACCCGAGGTTGCGTCTATCAGCTGGTCAATGTTTGGTAGGGGGTAGGAATCTTTAGAGCATGGTGAATTGAGACTTGTGTAATCAACGCACATTCGCCACTTTCCATTGGGTTTCTTGACTATCACAACATTTTCTAGCCAATCCGGATACTTAATTTCATATATAATGTCTGCCTTCAGCAACTTTTCGACCTCTTGATCGATCGCCTGTTGTCTTTCCGGGGCAAAGTTTCTTTATTTTTGTTTGATTGGTCTTTGCCTTGGATCCACATCCAGACTGCGCATCACCACTGATTCATCAATCCTCGGCATGTCTTCCGGGGCCCAAGCGAACACGTCGGCATATTCCTTCAATAGGTCAATGAGTTCTTACTGGAATGTGGCTTACAGGCCTTTTCTGACTTTAAGCTTTCGGGTGGGGTTCCCGGGCTCCAGCTCTATTTCAACTATTTGCAGGGCAGGCTCGACCTTTGTCTTTTCCTTGCTTTCCATAATATTTTGAATCCGGGCATCCGCGTTAGTTACGCTGTACCCGGAGTCCTCGATCATATTTACATCGATTCGGGCCCTTTTACTAAGGTGTTCGCGATGCTTCTTTCTGCTTTGTCCCTTGGGCAGGGTCATCAACCTTTTTCTGTTTTCAGGTTCTATTTCTGCCATGACCAAAGCTTGGCCATAGCACTTCCCTGCCATTTCTCAATCTCCTCTTAGCTCACCAGTACCTCCCGGGGTTGGGAACTTGAGCTTTAAATGAATAGTCGATGGGATTGCTCTGAGTTTGGTGATTGTGGGCCTCCCAAGAATCATGTTGTACGATGAGGCTGCACTTATGACATAGAACTTCATTATGTGGGAGACCTGCTGGGGTGCGGTCCCAAAGGTAATCGGCAAATAAGTGACACCCCGAATTAGAATCATTGTGTTTCCAAATCCGTACAAGGGATCTTCAAGACAGGGGTTGATAAGTGGATTTTATATCCACTTGGAACGCTTTATTATAAGCTTAAATTGGTGTTTTGGACTCAAGTTGTTGGTATTTTGATGTGTTTTTGTGTTATTGCATTTCAGGTATCAGTTAAATGAAGAAAAGAGCTTTTAAAGGAAATATAATGAAAAGTGATCAGAATTGGAAGACAAGGCCATTGTCAAGTTGTAGAGAATCTCAATAGCTTCGTGTGGGCAGTTGAATCGCCTAATTCTGACGAGTAGAACTCAAGTTATGGTCAAAACAAGATTCATCAGAATATTTTTCCAGTCAGTAGCTGAGCGCCCGCTCAGCAGAGCTGAGCGGCCGCTCAGGGCGCGGCTGGTCGCTGATTTCGCTGAAAAAGCCTTTTTTTGAGTAGAATTTGACGATTTTAAGGGTCCAGGTTCACTAGGGGCGTATATATACTTAAAAAAAGGGTTTTCATCATCCGGGAAGATTGGGATACCAAGGAGAAGACCTAGAAGCACAGAACAACTCCGAAAAAGAAGATCTTATTTTCAACTTGTGATTCTTTGAATTAGTTGTAACTTTGGATGCTCGTTTTCGTTCTTGTTGAACCTAGATCTCGTTTATTCGTACTTTGATTATTATTTAGTTTATTAAGACCTTGTTTTATACCATGCTTTCATTGGAACCCATGGTGACGATGAGTTCGATTATGGGCTAATCATTGTCATGGGATTCTAGCGGATTTACTTATGGATTTCAATAGTCAATTGTTTCAATATCTTGGTGTGTGGTGATTGATTGATATCCTAGTATGGTTGTGCTTATTCGTCTTATGTGCGTAGCTAACATATAAGATAGCGTGTTAATCTCTATTGAAGCGACAGTGAATATAGAGGTTTAGAACTTGCCATGCTAGCATAGGTTCTTGTATGTGTATACATGATTCGTAGGTAACTCTAACCGTTTTTACTTGCCCTATATAATCAAGATAGATAACTTGTTCTTAAACCGTTATGTTGTCAAATTCTATAGACATATAGGGTCTCAATATAATTGGTGCCTATTCAGCTTCTATCTCTTTTGTGGATGTCTGGTAGAATGGTACTCGTGCAATGAAAGTTGGCGTTTATCAGTTTCGTGTTATCTGATTAGTGTCATCACCATCACATGCTAAGGTTAAGAACGAGAAGGCTATTGAATGAAGTATTTAATGAAGTTAGGATCCCATGTTTATCATATATAGTAATTCAACTTCAATTCTCTTAGTTAATGTTATTTAGTATAATCTCTTAGTTTAATAAAAACCCAATTTGTTATTTGTCTTAACATTGAGCGATAACCATACATTGTTGCATAGGTGCATAAATTGAACTTAACCTAAACCAGTCTCTGTGGGAACGAATCTGATTTATATCTTATACTACTTGCGAACGCATATACTTGCGTGAATATTAGCGCGTGTTTTCGCTCTAACAAGTTTTTGGCGCCGCTGCCGGGGACTCGGTGTTAATTTTTAGTTTATGTGCTTGTCATCAGTGGTCGTTAAAGTTCACTGACTCGGATTCTTTTACTTTCACGGTTTATTTGTTTGTGTTTCAGGTACTCATTACAATGGGAGATCCAACAGCACGAACGAAAGCCTTGATGGATTTTTCTCAACCAAAGATCAATGACATTCAATCTAGCATTGTCCGACCAGCTATCACAGCTAATACCTTTGAGATCAAGCCTGGCATAATTCAATGGGTACAGACTTCAGTCCAGTTTGGGGGTTCTCCAACGGAAGATCCCAATACACACATTAGGGATTTCATTGAAATATGCGACACCTTCAAGTTCAACGGTGTTTCTGAAGATGCTGTGAAGCTGAGACTGTTCCCATTCTCTCTGAAGGACAAGGCTAAGAGCTGGTTACACTCTCTACCAGCTGGTTCGATTACTACTTGGGAAGATCTTGCTCAGAAGTTTCTTACTAAATTCTTCCCTATGGCGAAGACAGCTGCACTCAGGAATGCTATTACTCAATTTGCGCAGCAAACGGGAGAATCGCTGAGTGAAGCTTGGGAGCGCTACAAGGAGATGCTTAGGAAGTGTCCTCGTCATGGAATTCCTGATTGGATGATCATCACTTATTTTTACAATGGGTTGGGAGCACAGTCCAGACCCATGCTCGATGCAGCATCAGGCGGAGCATTATGGGCAAAAAGCTATGAGGAAGCTTATGATCTAATTGAACTGATGGCTGCTAATGAATATCAGTATCCAACCCAGAGATATCCACATGGCAAGGTAGCAGGAGTTCTTGAAGTGGATACAGCTACGGCTATCACTGCTCAACTAAATACGTTGTCTATGAAGATCGATTCTCTGGCTAACTATGGTGTTAAGCAGATAACCAGTGTTTGTGAGCTGTGTGTAGGTCCGCATGCGACAAAGCAATGTGCTATATCTAGTGACTCAGCTCAGTTTGTGAGCAACTTTCAGAGATCGCAGCAACCAGTTCCAGACACTTATCATCCTGACAACTGGAATCATCCTAACTTCAGCTGGAGCAACAATCAGAATGTGATGCAACAGCCATTCCAGCAGTTTGCAAATAAGCTATTTAACCCTCTTGGTTTTCAGCAACAATTTACACCAAGATAACAACTCCAACTTCAACAACAAACTAATGATGCAGGTCTATCTTCGAATGAAAAATATGAATTGGAGGAGTTGAGGCTTATGTACAAAAACCAGGCTCTTATATGCCAAAGCCAGGCTGTTTCTATCCAGAATCTGGAGAACCAAATAGGGCAAATTGCTAATGCCTTATTGAATCGACCACCAGGAACGCTTCCTAGTGATACAGAAACAAATCCAGGCAAGAGGGAAGTTGAAGAACAGGTGAACGCCATCACCTTAAGGTCTGGAAAGGTCGCAAGCCCCCAAATTCAGCAAGACGAAGAGCCTGAAAAATCTCAAGATTCAGAAAATGCAGTTATGGCTAAAGAAGAAGTGCAGAAGGAAGCAGATGTGGAACCAAGGAAGACTACTGTGGAACACACTCTTCCTGAGGGTAATACAGGGGAGAAGCAGATCTATCCTCCACCTCCTTTTCCTAAAAGGCTGCAGAAGAAAAAGTTGGATAAGCAGTTTGAGAAGTTTCTGGAGGTGTTCAAGAAACTTCATATCAACATACCTTTCGCTGAAGCTCTTGAACAGATGCCTAGCTATGCGAGGTTTATGAAAGGTATTCTCTCTCAGAAAGTGAAGCTCGATGACTTAGAGACCGTTGCTCTAACGGAGGAATGCAGTGCTGTGCTGCAACAGAAGTTGCCTCCGAAGCTTAAAGATCCTGGAAGCTTCACTATTCCTTGCACCATCGGAAACTTGTCGTTCGATAAGTGTTTATGTGATTTAGGAGCTAGCATCAATCCGATGCCCTTATCTATCTTCAAGAAGCTTGGTCTGCCTGAGCCGAAACCAATATACATGTCATTGCAACTAGCTGACCGTTCCATCGCTTATCCACGAGGTATAGTGGAGGATGTCTTGGTCAAGGTGGATAAACTCTTCTTCCCTGCTGACTTTGTAATTCTTGATTTCGAGGAAGATAAGAAGATTCCCATTATCTTGGGAAGACCATTCTTGGCTACAGGCCGAACTATGATCAATGTGCAAAAAGGAGAGCTTACGATGAAGGTTCATGATCAGAAGGTCACTTTCAATGTGTTCAAGGAAATAAAATTACCCACAGCTAAAGAGGAGTGCTTTAAAGTAGAGCAAATTCAGGTTTTGAATGCACCTCTGTGGAAGAGGAAGTTGGATGTGCCATTCGATTCTCTTGGGTTAGCAGAGCTGAAAATTTCTCAGGATCGTCTCGAGTCGTCTATTGAAGATGCTCCTACACTTGAGCTCAACCCACTACCAAATCACTTGAGTTATTCATTCTTAGTTGCACCCCTGACAAGGGGTTGGGATATATCTTTGATGATGTAGAGGGTAGCCGAACGGATCCTCCAGTGCCTATAGAGGGTTCTTCTCATGTGCAGCAGGTAGTTGATAGGACTGGTATTGGTGATGAGCAGTACAGGCGAGTAACTAGGCGTATAGAGGCCATGCACGACATTCACCGTTATTTTGCTGCAGATTTGACACATGCTTTCAGAACTGTTGTTCGAGGCACTAGTGGCGAGGTTGATTGGCCACCTGATCCTCTACCCGAAGAGGGTGATCTTTCCGACGACTAGGTATGCCTAAAATCCTTATTATTACCTTCAATGAGGACATTGAAAATTTTAAGTTTGGGGGTGATAATGTAAGGATTAGTAATGTGTGTCCATATAGATTCATATAGATTCATGTTGCATGTTTAGTTGTAGTTCATTCATATTTTTGTATGATTGTTCATTTAGGACATATTTGTTTGTTTTTATGTAATTTCATATAGTTGCATTTGCATGCATATTTAGCATGATCCCTTAAGATGAACTATGATATTTGATAAGTTGATGTTGATTTCAGTGTGGTGATGACGAATAGAGGGATGTTTAAGTCCTAATGAATTGATTTGCATGCCAGAAACAAATATTTTCACAAAGTCTTATAGGGTTGCTTTTGATCTAGATCATGATCATACTTGTTTGTTGTTGAGATTTAATCACTTGGTTATATTTAGAATTTGTGATATTCTCGTAATGACGTAAAAACACTGATTTTTTCTTATCTGGAGAAAAACTTGGATTTCATTGCTAGTTGTTGTAAGGCTATGCGTCAAATGGCTAGTAGCCGGCTCATATTTTTATGAGTAGTCTAGGGTTGAATGAGATGGAGCGAAACGCACTCATTCAGAAATTGTTGAAAAAAAGGAAAAAAAAAGAAAAAAGAGAAAAAAAAAGAAAGAAAAAAGTATGTGTTTATGCATAATTGATCAAGAGTGAGCTCTTTAATAATCGAGTTATTAAGTTCTAGGGGACTTTGTGCCTAGTGACCTAAGGCTTTTATAGTCTGGGATCCGCTAACCTAACGCTCGCTACATGGGTATTATTGCATAAGTCTTTTGGGACCTCATTCATTGCACGATCAAATAAGCATCTTTGCTATGTGTTCAATAATAGTGTGAATCCTTGTATAACTCTAGTAGAAAGGAGGTTTTGTGAGTCATAATGCGTTTATTGTCTATTCTGTTTATAAACTTTTGATTATTTTGATGATAGATAAGTTATGGTTATTGATCTAGTATCGAGAGTATATCTGTTAAGCATCTACACACGCATGTTTCTGGTTTATGAGTTGGTTTGTGGGATTTATTCGAGCTCTGTTTAAAGTCATTGCATTTTAGAGGCATTGGCTTATTCATTTGGTTATGGTTATTCTGAGGGGATCGATTACATTATCATTTAGTTGCATTCACGTAGTTGCATTCATGCATTAGGTTTGTTTTATAGTTTTGAGTCTGTTTATGCTTGAGGACAAACATCGATTCAAGTTTGGGGGTGTGATAAGTGGATTTTATATCCACTTGGAACGCTTTATTACAAGCTTAAATTGGTGTTTTGGACTCAAGTTATTGGTATTTTGATGTGTTTTTGTGTTATTGCATTTCAGGTATCAGTTAAATGAAGAAAAGAGCTTTTAAAGGAAATATGATGAAAACTGATCAGAATTGGAAGCCAAGGCCATTGTCAAGTTGTAGAGAATCTCAATAGCTTCGCGTGGGCAGTTGAATCGCCTAATTCTGACGAGTAGAACTCAAGTTATGGTCAAAACAAGATTCATCAGAATATTTTTCCAATCAGTAGCTGAGCGCCCGCTCAGCAGAGCTGAGCGCCCGCTCAAAGAGCTGAGCGCCCGCTCAGGAGAGCTGAGCAGGCCGCTCAGGGCGCGGCTGATCGCTGATTTCGCTGAAAAAGCCTTTTTTGAGTAGAATTTGACGATTTTAAGGGTCTAGGTCCACTAGGGGCGTATATATACTAAAAAAAAAGGTTTTCATCATCCGGGAATATTGGGATACCAAGGAGAAGACCTAGAAGCACAGAACAACTCCGAAAAAGAAGATCTTGTTTTCAACTTGTGATTCTTTAAATTAGTTGTAACTTTGGATGCTCGTTTTTGTTCTTGTTGAACCTAGATCTCGTTTATTCGTACTTTGATTATTATTTAGTTTATTAAGACCTTGTTTTATACCATGCTTTCATTGGAACCCATGGTGACGATGAGTTCGATTATGGGCTAATCGTTGTCATGGGATTCTAGCGGATTTACTTATGGATTTCAATAGTTAATTGTTTCGATATCTTGGTGGGTGGTGATTGATTGATATCCTAGTATGGTTGTGCTTATTCGTCTTATGTGCGTAGCTAACATATAAGATAGCGTGTTAATCTCTATTGAAGCGACAGTGAATATAGAGGTTTAGAACTTGCCATGCTAGCATAGGTTCTTGTATGTGTATACATGATTCGTAGGTAACTCTAACCATTTTACTTGCCCTATGTAATCAAGATAGATAACTTGTTCTTAAACCGTTATGTTGTCAAATTCTATAGACATATAGGGTCTCAATATAATTGGTGCCTATTCAGCTTCTATCTCTTTTGTGGATGTCTGGTAGAATGGTACTCGAGCAATGAAAGTTGGCGTTTATCAGTTTCGTGTTATCTGATTAGTGTAATCACCATCACATGCTAAGGTTAAGAACGAGAAGGCTATTGAATGAAGTATTTAATGAAGTTAGGATCCCATGTTTGTCATATATAGTAATTCAACTTCAATTCTCTTAGTTAATGTTATTTAGTATAATCTCTTAGTTTAATAAAAACCCAATTTGTTATTTGTCTTAGCATTGAGCGATAACCATACATTGTTGCATAGGTGCATAAATTGAACTTAACCTAAACCAGTCTCTGTGGGAACGAATCTGATTTATATCTTATACTACTTGCGAATGCGTATACTTGCGTGAATATTAGCGCGTGTTTTCGCCCTAACAGGGGTCCATTCGGAGGTGTCCGAGCTTCATCCTGTTAAGTGTGCGCTCGAATAAAATATTATCAGAGGAATTATTGTCAACTAAAATTCTTTTTACCTCATTATCCGCGATATCCAGGGTCACGACCAAGGCCAAGTTGTGATCCGGATTGAGTCCTTCATAATCAGAGTAAGAGAAGTAGATTGGCTCATCTTCCGAAGGCTGGATCGTCATCACTTCATTCTCCGGGTCCGGGCTCCGAGGCGGAGAAGCTGTGCCTCCAAAGACAACATTCACCATATTTTTGCCGCTTCCAGGGGCCCTGTCTTTGTTATTCAACCTCCTTTGAAGATATTGGTTCATGTTTCCCTTCTTGATCTGATCTTCTATGAACATCTTGAGAGAGAAACAATTTTCTGTGGTATGGCCATGATCTTCATGATAGCCACAATGCTTGTCCTGGGCCCTGTTCTCGGGGGGTGCTAGTAAAGGTTTCGGTGGATAATAAAATGGCTTACCCTTGACTTCACGCAAAATGTCTGCCCGAGGTTCCAGCTTGGGTTCTCTCTTAGCCTTAGGTTTTCTTTCATTCTTTCTCAGTTCAGCATAACTTTTCCGTGGTGGGGTTCCCCGAGATTATTGAATGGAGTTGGCCTTCCTGTCAAGTTTGTATCTTTTGTCTCTCCGGGACAACGAGCGTCGTCCCGGAGACTCATCATCGTCATGCATTCTTCTATTCATTTTCATTGACTTGAGGAAATCATTTTCCTTTATGAACTTTGACGCCAAAGCATAAGCTGATGCTAGGCTCTAGGGCTCTCTATGAATCAAATCTTTAACATAACCTTCGTAGGATATTGGATGCAAGTTCCTCCGAAAGATGTTCACTGCTTCTTGCTTCCTGGAATCTCTTGATGAATTGCGGGAGGGACTTCTTGCTTCTTTGCTGGATTGTCTCCAAATGACACATTTGCAGCTCGTTCATCCGGTTGGCTCTGAACCTTTTCAAAAATGTCTCACAGAAGTCTTTCCAGGAGTCCACACTCCGGGATGGAATTCGGCTGAACCATTTCTGAGCTCCCCCTTTGAGCGTTGATGCGAAGAACCGGCACCTAGTTAGGTCACTGTAATCATAAATATTGGAGATTTGTTCGAAGTAGTTCAGATGCTCCTCGGGGTCAGCTAATCCATCGAAAGAGTCAAAATTGAAGTGTTTGAGCCCTGATTCTCTGGGGGTAGATTCCAACTTTTTGGTGAATGCGGTGGCTGACGCACCCACTTCCGTATCGCCTTCTACTTTCCTCTTGAGATCTCGAAGAGCCCGGGCCATTTGTTCTTGCTTGGACTCCTTTTCGGGCTCCGAATCGGAAGAAACATGAATTCGGTGTGCCTTTCTTTTTAGCTTTGCCTCTTCCTCCTGGATTCACTTTTCAATAGTTTCTTTGGCTTTGGCTTCTTCTTCCTTCCGATTCTTTCCCGAAGGGTAGCTTTTTTTATTTCATCCCTGGCATCCTTTGATGGCTTCTTCAAATTCTTCGCAATCCGATCAAAGACGGATCCCCAGGATTCTCCGGACCGTTCTTCCTGATCCCCTAGGCGGGTCTCAGGCTCGGCATTATGCTTTTCTTTCCATAGGTCCATGGCAACTCGTATCTGGTCCGGGGTCATGTCTCCCCAAGGGTTGGCTGAAGTTCCAGCATGCTTATGGGACACTCTCTCGAAGACTAGTCTCTGGTCCCCTAGTTGGAGATTTTGAGAGGGAGTTTGGGTTATGGGGAGCCCTTCATCCATATCTTCCATCTCTCCGTCCCTGGGTTGGGGCGGGGGTGGAAGGAAAGAAGCAGAAACAACCGCTTTGCTCTTTCTTGTCATCATGGTTGTTCAACAATACCACAAGTTTATAGTAAAATAATTCACAATTTCAAGTACCAAGACGGATATTCTATATTCAAGATACGCTGTATTACAAGGCTACAAATAGAGGAGATAAACAAGATCTATAAACAGTACCTAAACGCAAACGAGCACATGGTAAAGTAGATCTGGGAGACTGGGAGTGAGATTCTTACTGAGGGGTGGTATTCTGATCTGCTGGGTGGAATAGGAGTGGCGGATATGAGCACCACAAGGTCGGAGGTTCGACCCCTCCTTCTAGCGCCAATGATAACTCCAAATTCACCCCGGGCCTTCTCCTTTATGGACCCGGTCTCAAGCTCTGCTTTGGCAGAAATGACGGTGGCGCGCGGTGCAGCTATAGGGTGGGAACCTACAAAACAGAACCGGAGGGGGGTGGCGTCCCCGCGGCACCTCCGGGCTGAGGATGAGAGAGGGTTTTGAAGGAGAAAGGGGCAAAAACGGGAATTATACAAGTATTTTATGGTGTGTGAATATGTGTATATATGAGAAGAGTGTGTAACCTCTAACCTTCCTTTTGTTCTGCCTTTTATAGGCCTTCTACTAGGGTTTAGGGGTTTGTACCTTTCGATCTGGACCGTAGGTGTGTCTTTTGGACTGTAGGACGTGTGGACGCTCAGGATGGACCAGTGTACTATGGAATCCGGACCATAGGAACGTTCTGGATCCGGGGTACCTGGACAGTGGTGATGTTGCCAAGCGTCCTGGGCTCTCCAGGGTTAAAGCTGAGTGTTTCCTGGGCCTTTCTTACTAGGCTCCGGACTTCTGTTATTGGGCATGTACTAATATAGGCTATCAAGAGTGATATGAATTTTTTTTTAATACAATTTTAGAACTAATTCCCAAATAGCTTTAATCCATAAAAACAGTTACTAGTATATTTTGCAATTCCATGAAAATTATAGCAAATAATTGTAAAATCCTGACTTTCACTAGTGAAAGTCAAGTCTAAATAATATTTTAATATAAATTAATATAATAAATAACAAGATTAAATATTTATTTTAAATTAAAATCTAGTTAAACACTAATTTAAATCGTTATTCATTTATAATATCGATAATAGGCAAAAGTAATATTATTATAATAAAATTAGATAATACTAAGTAAATATATATATATGAAAGTTCTATGAAAGCCACTATTTATTGGAGACCAGGCGATTAAAATATTATAAAATATATTATTTTGTGAAGTATGTTTCACCAATATCTTTAATTTATTAAAATTGTTGAAAATCATTTAAATTAGTGAGTAGATTGTGTATATTTTGCAAGTTGAACAAATGCTCTACAAACTTAACATATTTTGCGGAATAAAATATTTTAATAATGTTTTACCTATAGTACATATATGATATTAAAGATTTTGAATAAAATAAAGATCTTTGTAAAGCATAATTCGCAAAATAATATGGTGATGCTATTTTTAAAAATTAATTTAAAAATTGAAAATTGGTGTAAATATATTTTTTTATTTTCATAGAGCTTCCATCGAGTTAATTACAAGTAACAATTTGTCTAAAAATTTAAAAGAATCATGAAAAATATTTAGAATCTACTTTTAATTTCATAAATTTTAAAAATCTGTTTTTGAATCTTATAATTAAGGTTTATTCAGATCTTAATTTTAAAAATTTATGTAATGACTATTATAATATTAATGAATAATTATTTCTTTAAATATGGTAAAAATTATTTTAAAATCATGTGTTATATCTAAAGTTCTCGTTTCTTCTCTCAATAACTTTACTCTTATAATATTATAAAAAATTATTTTCACTAAATTTAGAATCATGGAGGTGGAGAGTGGTGGGGCGGGAAGTCACAAGTAATCATAGAGTGTGAAAAGTCACCAAGAAAATTTTATTTTGTATTTCTAATGCATATTACTTAATACCAGCAATGCACTTGGGTCTTCCCTTCCACATTTTTACTCTAGATCACAAAGAAGTACCTAATATTTATTTCTTTTCTTTTCTTTTTCTTTTGATAAGTGAGGCTTATCAACACTTAGTACATCCACCAGATTTACTAACATCAGAACTTAACAGATAAGAAGCATTATTCTAGCTTTTGACTTAGTAATAAGATACACAAAGTAAACTTAACTAAGCTCAATATCAGAAATTGCTCGTGTTAAAAGATTTCCACATAAGCAATTACTTCAAATATGGGATCTTTAGTATATTAAAGACTACTAGGTCAGCATCTTGCATAATTATCCTCATTGGATTGAATAGTCACAGAAACATTCATATCACTATCAGAGTTTAGAAATTCACATCAGACAACAATCAGCACTTAAGCAATTTTCAATTTAAGCACAGAATACACAAAGATAGTAATATCTGTAAATACTGATCATAAAGTCTGATGTATCAGAACATAAACTAAGCAGATTTAGAGAAAGAACCTGAAACCATTCCAAGTTCATTTACCAATCTTGTAAAAGTAGCTTCACATTGTGGTTTTCTGAAGATATCTGCTAGTTGTTGATCTGTTGGAACAAAATGCAATTCCACTGTACCTTCATCCACATGTTCCCTTATGAAGTAGTACCTAATGCTGATGTGCTTTGTCATTGAGTGTTGAACTAGATTACCTGTCATAGAAATAACACTTTGATTATCACAGTAAATAGGGATTTTAGAAAATTTTAACCCATAATCCAGTAACTGATTCTTCATCCAAAGAATCAGTGCACAACAGCTTCCTGCAGCAATGTATTCTGCTTCTGCAGTTGATATGGAAATTGACTTCTGTTTCTTGCTAAACTAAGAAACCAATCCGCCTCCAAGAAATTGACAGCTTCCACTTGTGCTTTTCCTGTCAATTTTGCATCCTGCAAAATCTGCATCTGAGTAACCTATTAGCTTAAAGCCTGATTCTCTTGGATACCACAATCCCAGATCAGCTGTACCCTTAAGGTACTTGAAAATTCTTTTCACATCTATTAAGTGAGGTTCTCTTGGATCTGCTTGAAATCTTGCACAAAGACAGGTAGCATACATGATATCAGGTCTACTTGCAGTTAGATAGAGTAGTGAACCAATCATACCTCTGTAATCAGTAATATCTACTGATTTACCAGTATCCTTATCCAACTTTGTTGCAGTGGCCATAAGAGTGGATGCACTTGAACAATCTTGCATTCCAAATTTCTTCAACAAATTTCTGGTGTACTTAGATTGACAAATAAAAGTTCCTTCTTCATTCTGCTTGACTTGAAGGCCCAGAAAATAGTTAAGTTCTCCCATCATACTCATTTGATATCTTGACTGCATCAGCTTGACAAACTTCTTACAAAGTCTGCCATTTATAGAACCAAAAATGATATCATCAACATATATTTGCACCAAAAGTAAGTCCTTTCCATGGTTGAGGTAGAACAGTGTTTTGTCAATAGTCCCTCTGTTAAATCCACTTTCCAGAAGAAACTGAGCTAAAGTCTCATACCATACTCTTGGAACTTGCTTAAGGCCATAAAGTGCTTTATCAAGCCTGTAGACATGATTGGGAAATTTGGGATCTATAAAGCCTGGAGGTTGTTCAACATATACTTCCTCTTCCAATTCTCCATTAAGAAAAGCACTTTTCACATCCATTTGAAAGACTTTAAACTTCTTGTGAGCAACATAAGCAAAAAATATCCTTATGGCTTCTAATCTAGCAATAGGTGCAAATGTTTCATTATAATCAATTCCCTGCTGTTGAGAGTATCATTTTATAACCAACCTTGCTTTATTCCTTGTAATTATGCCATCACTATCAGTTTTATTTCTGAACACCCACTTTGTATCAACAACAGACCTGTTCTTTGGTCTTGGCACTAGGGTCCAGACTTTATTTCTTTCAAATTCATTTAACTCTTCTTGCATTGCTTGCACTCAATCAGCATCTTGAAGAGCTTCTTCCACTTTCTTTTTTTCAATCTGAGAAAGAAAATAATGATTGATACATTCATTTATTGTAGCTGTTCTAGTTCTGACACCTGCATCAGGATTTCCAATAATTAACTTGTGCTTTAGTCCACTTCCTTGCAGATGGAAGGTTATCTCTAGAACTGGATGCTCCCCCATGATCCATGTTGTCTCCATCAATATTTTCTGATGCTCCCCCTGAAATTATGCTCTCTGAGTTGGATCCTTCAGAATTTGAGTTTCCAGAAATATCAGAACATGAGTTTCTAGAATTATCAGAACTTGGCCCATCAGAGTTTGAAGAGCCTGTTGTAGGTTCTGATGCTTCTTGAGATGTGGTTGGATCTTCAATATGCTCCCCCTACACATGTGCATTTTCCTTAGGCATAGTCACCACAGTTTCAATGACATCAGAGTTTAATCCATCAGAGTTTGTAGTATCATGATTTAGACTGTCAGGATTTACAGAATCAGAATTTAAAACTTCATTTTCGAATCTCAGCTGATCATGATCATTGAAATCTTCAAGTCCAGTAATCTTCTTATCATCAAAAGTGACATTGATAGATTCCATGACTACCCTTGTTCTTAAATTGTAGACTCTGAAGGCTTTTGTGGAAAGTGGATATCCAACAAAAATTCCTTCATCAGCTTTTAGATCAAATTTGGATAGCTGTTCGGGATGAGTCTTAAGAACAAAACACTTACATCCAAATACATGAAAATACTTCAGATTCGGCTTCTTTTTCTTCACCATCTCATATGGTGTTTTTCCATGCTTGTTGATAAGTGTTGCATTCTGAGTAAAACAAGCAGTCTGAACAGCTTCAGCCCAAAAGTAGGTTGGCAGCTTTGCTTCATCAAGCATAGTTCGTGCAGATTCATTAAGAGTTCTATTCTTTCTTTCAACAACTCCATTTTGCGGTGGAGTTCCAGGAGCAGAAAATTCCTGCTTTATTCCATGGTCTTTGCAGAACTCTTCCATGATCAAATTCTTGAACCCAGTGCCATTATCACTTCTTATGATCTTCACAGAATCTTTGACCAATTTATCCAGTTGCTTGACATGATCAATCAAGATAGATGCAGTTTCACTTTTTGTGTGCAAGAAATACACCCATGTGTATCTGGTGAACTCATCCACTATGACCATATCATATTTCTTTTTTACAATAGACATGACATTAACTGGACCAAATAGATCAACATGTAGTAGGTGATAAGGCTCAAGAATTGATGATTCAGTCTTGCTCTTGAATGAATATTTTCTTTGTTTTGCCTTCTGACAAGAATCACAAAGGCCATCAGGAGCAAATACTGATTTTGGCAGTCCTCTCACAAGATCTTTCTTGACTAGTTCATTTATATTGTTAAAATTTAAATGAGAGAGTTTCTTGTGCCAATTCCAGCTTTCTTCAATTGATGCTCTACTTAACAGACAGATTGCAGAACCATCAGTACTTGTTGAAAGCTTGGCTTCATAAATGTTACCATGCCTGTATCCTTTCAGAACAACTTTGCCTGTAGATTTGCTTACAACTTCACAGTGTTCTTCAAAGAAATCCACATGATAACCTCTGTCACAGATTTGACTCACACTCAGCAGATTATGTTTAAGTCCTGAGACCAGAGCTACTTTTTCAATGATGACATTCCCAATATTGATATTGCCATATCTCAGAGTTTTTCCAATGTTGCCATCTCCATAAGAAACACCTGGGCCAGCTTTCTCCACAAAGTCTGATAGCAGAGCTTTATTTCCAGTCATATGTCCTGAACATCCACTGTCCAGAACTAGGATATTATTCATATTGCCCTGCAATCATAAAGACCACTAATGATTAGTTTTAAGGACCCAGACTTGCTTGGATCCTTTGGCCTTATTAAGTTTGTTAACATTTACAGCGGATTTAGCATCAGTGTTTATGTTAACAGTTTTCTTATCAGAATTTGCAATTTTAGACTTTGCATTAGAACTTACAGTAGAAGGAATAATGCTAACTTTCTTTAAAGAAGGTTTTATTTGATAATAATCATAGTACAAACTATGATATTCCTTACAAGTATAAATGGAATGCCATAAACTACCACAATGAAAATAAGGATTTTGTGGCTTATATCTAACAGACTGACTCTTAAGTCCTGATTTTGAAGGTAAGGAGTTTATATTCTTATTCTTCCTGCAAAAAGAAGCCAGATGGTTAGAATTTCCACAGTTATGACATGTTTTTCTAGGAGCATTAGAACAGGCTTATAATTGTTACTTTTGTTCACACCTTCCTTTCCATTCCTATTTTTCCTAGGTGGATTTACCTTGTTTACATTCTTAACATCTTTCAGCTTATGCTTAAGCTGCTTCTTGGTCATTAAGCCTATGTTAACTTCAGTTGGCTTATCCTGTTTAGGTTTTTCAGAAGTTACTTTCTCCTTAACTTCTGATTTCTCAATATCAGACTTTGCAGTTACAAACTTAACAGGATTTACCTTTGGTTTTTGTTTAAAAATTATAGGCTCAGTTTCTACAGTTCCCTTACTGTTCTTATCATCTTCATAACCTAAGCCCTCTTTCCAGTTCCACTACTAAGAATATCCTGAGTTGCTTTACCAGAGTTAGTCCAAGTCCTGATAATCTCTCTTTCCTTTTCTAACTCAGTTTTTAGAGATTCATTCATTTTTAGCACTTCATACCTAACATAAAAGGCATCATCTCTATCTTTCTGAGTTTGATGGAACATGACTAACTCTTTTTCTAAATAATCATTCCTCTTTTTATAAGCAAGATTTTCAGAAGTTAATATTTGACATGTTAAAGTTTAATCCTTATAACTAATGAACATGGTCTTAAGATATCTTCTCAACTCAGTAATATCATCAGTATGAAAGACATAAGTAGTTTGAGGTACCTTTAAGTCAGCAATATCAAAACTGCTATCAGCATTTTCCATCAAGGCATAGTTTGTCTCATCCTCAGAATCTGAAGCATCTGACCAGCTTTTCTTCTTTGTGACAATTTCCTTGCCTTTGTCACTTTTCCCTTTTTTGCAATCAGGAGATATGTGGCCTTTCTCACCACAGTTGTAGCATTTAACATTTGAGTAATCTCCTCTGTACTTTCCTCCTTTGCCTTCAGATTTTTTGAAACCTTTCATATCAGAACTTGCACCTTTCCTGGAAAGCTTCTTTCCTTTCCTGAATTTTCTGTATGCAATCTTTGTGATTCCTTTCACCATAAGAGCACATAGCTTCATCATCTCCTCATCAGGGTCCATCTCAGGTATACTTTCAGTTTCTGAGTCATCATCACTATCAGAACTTGATGACTCAGTATTAGACTTTGTGATGAGAGCCTTTCCCTTGCCTTTCTTTGAGGTAGCAACTTTGGGACTTTCCTCCTCAGCCACAAACGCAACTGTCCTTGACTTTCTTCCATTCCTCTTGCTTCTTTGTTCCATCTCAAGTTCATGAGTCTTGAGCATCCCATAAATTTCATCAAGAGTTGTTTCATCAAGATTATAGTTGTCTCTTATTATTGTGGCCTTCAAATCCCATCTTTCAGGAAGAGCTAACAGGAATTTAAGATTTGAATCTTCAATATCATACTCTTTGTCAACTAGTGACAAATCATTCAAGAGTTTGACAAATCTGTCATATAAATCAGTTAATGACTCATCAGGTTTTGAGTCAAAGTGCTCATACTCTTGAGTGAGTATAGTCTTCATATTCTTCTTGATTGAATCAGTTCCCTGACACCTTGTTTCCAAAGCATCCCATATCTCTTTTGCAATCTTGCATTGAATTACCCTGTTTGACATGACATTATCAATGGCACTATACAGCAAGTGTCTTACCTTTGCATCCTTCGCAATCGATGAGATATCTTCAGCAGTGTAATCAGTTTTCTCCTTTGGTACAGACTTTGCTGGCTGACCTGCAACTTCCACAGAGAGTTTGGTTGGCATATGTGGTCCTTCATTAATCCTGTCGAGATATTCTGGATATATAGCTTCCAGAAATATAGCCATCTTCACTTTCCATATGGAATACTCAAAAGGTTTCAACATGGGAACTCTTATAGTCTCATATCGACTATGGGTTATGGTTTTTGAAGGTTCTTCAGTTTTGGTGGGCTTGGTTGGAGTTTCTTCTTCAGACATGATTATTTTTGGATCTTAAACTGTTTGTGTGTTAACAGATTGCTCTGATACCACTTGTTAGGTCACACACACTGTAGAAGGGGGTTGAATACAGTGTTTACTACAATCAAATCGAATATAAGAACTCAAGTAACAAAAAATAGATTTTATTCAACACAATAAACTCTGTTATAATATGGAACCGCCCTCTCTCAGTGATGAACAAATTATCACGAGAGCTGCTAGGGTTACAAAGAATAATAACTTCGATAATGATAACACTTATAGTGTAAACCCTATGCCTGTGTTTATATACTATACAGTTACAAGATAAGTTCTAATTGATATGGAATATAATTCTGCTTCCTAAAATATATCAACTAGTTATCTTTTCTTCCAAGTATTCTATTCTTCATATAATTCTTTCTTCATGCATATTTCTTTCTATCTTAGTCTCGATCTTCTTTCCTTTCAATCAGCCGTCTGCCTTATCTGAAAGTCATCTTAAGTCCTGATATTATCTCCTGATAAATATCTTCTGATAACTTAAGTTCTGATCACTTAAGTTCTGATATCTTAAGTTTTGTCTTCAGTATAAGTGTTGATTTCCAGTTAAGTACTGATTTGTCCTGTTAGGTAAGATCTGAAAACTAAACACAAATCATATTACACATGACATTATCAAATATATCTAACATCATATTTCAGTTTTATTAGGTTTTTAATCTTGTGTTTCTAGCACATGCATATTTAGTAATGTGTGTTTTTGTTGCTCAAGGAGGTGGCTTGAGTCTTGTTATTTCGATGTAGCCCGCAGTTGGTTTAATAATTTTTGGTTTGCTGTTCAAAAAAAAATCTCGATTACCTACTATTATTCGAACGAGACAAGGATTGAATCAGAATAGGACTAAAGATATCCATATCAAATCTTAATGTCAAATCAATATATCAAAATCCTCCCATCTGACAAAAACAAGAGGGGAACTGACAATTTCAAAACATAACATCTCCGTGCTAAAGGTTTCGCATGGTTTGTAAAAAAAAATCTCAAATATTTTTAATATTTATTATTACTAAAAAAACCACTATATTTTTTTCTAAGCTCGAGTATATAACACTTCTTCCATTTATCCATAATATTTTTTTCAATATATATAAAAATATCAATTACACAAAAATATAATGTATCTTACGATCGATTTGTGATAATTTTTTTAGCTTGATAAGGTTGTAGCATTCACTATACTTTGAAAAATATGATGATATCATAGGATCGATTTGTTACACATATATTGTAAAAGTTCACTCTAAAAATTCTAAAATATTAAGTTACCGAAAATGATTAGAACATGAATACAAATGACGATGATGTTAACACACAAGATGGGAAAGGTAAGATAAGAATACAACCACTATCTTTGTAATATAACTAGACATTTATTATTGACACATAAATACTATATTCAACCATTATCATCGTAAGATGGCTAGATAATTACTCCAGCTAACATGTAAAGCAACCATTCCGACTTTTCACGTACGGGGAGGTCATCAGATGGAGAGATATAGGTAACACATTAACACAATCCCGCTGTAGGCAACTTATTGGGTATATAGTGTGAAATTTTAATGTTAGTCCAATAATCAACTGTAGGGGGTGAATAAAGTTAATACAATCAATTCGACAAAGTTTCAACAGAATCAACAATTTTTATATTAACAGATAAAAATTGATTACAAATGTACTCTCTCGAAAGGATGAATAAATATCCTTGAGAGTTGTTAGGTATGCGAAAGATATAATAATGTTCGCAATGCTTATAACATGAACCTAATTTGTTCTTTATATAGAGCACAACTACACAATGTATAAGTAATCCTATTCTATTAACAACAAGAAAACCTAATACAATGCTTCTGAGATAAATTCCTTCACCACCTTGAAATCCTGCTTTCCTTCTTCACTTCGAATATCTACTGAAGTGACAAGTTCTGATAACATCATCTCTTGATCATCAAGTACTGATATAAGTATTGATGACGTCATTCTTCAGTAAATACTGATATAAGTCCTGATATGAACTTCTGATAGTTTCTGCTGATATCATCAATTATATCTAACAATCTCCCCCAACTTGTGCATTATGACAATATGTACAAGTTCCAATTAATGATGTCAAAACTATCAAAATGCTAAAATCAAGTAATCATATTTATTCTTACTTCAGTGAATATCGAACTTTACTCTCCATTCTGTACTCTAACACAGTCTAGAAAATCTTCAAGAAATTTCCTCAGCAGATTCACTTCCATTACATCCAAATACCATTGTATCCTCTATATATGTTCTCTCAGTTCATCTGTTGATTCATCATTCTGATAGATGGAAGCCTTGAGATTATGTAAATTTGAATTTCCAAGAGATAGACCATCCAGCTCCAAAAATCCAATTTTCTTTCAACTATGATTAAAGGTTAAAACTTTAGTCCCTAGACCCATTTCTATCTTGGCTCCTCCAATAGGCATATCAACAACATATTCAGATTGATCAATGTACTTTAGAATGTAGTTTGATTTATAAGGCATTCCTCTCTGCTTGAACTGTATCAAGTTTTTTATGAATGCATACCATCTGGAAGTTACAGAATTAGTTACCTTGAGAATTGTAGCAATACGTTCCAATTCTTGCCATGGTTTGTCTCTTAACTGTTCTTAATTCAACTTAAGCTTCTCCCAGACTCCATAAAATAAATTATTTTCTCTTCAGCATGATCAATAACAATTTGCACTGATATGATCTTCTATAAGTCTTCAAGCATTAAATTGTCACCAATTTATGTCAAATAAGAATGCTTTCTCAGAGTCAAAGCATCTCCTATAAATGGATCATCAGCATTTTATCTTCCAAGACCACTTGTGATTTCCGGTTGTCTAGATCGAGAACTTCCACTATAAATCTTCTTTAATATTTCATAAAAATCTCTCCAGGGTGCTGGTTCTTGCTTCCCCATAGTAGCTTCTTCTTTTCTTCATAAGTAAGTTCTGGCTTATCAGAGACTATGTCTTCAGAATCTGGATTTGATAAATCTGCTTGAATTGGGTTTAAGAAATCAACAACATGAGTAGAATCAGAGGTTGTGATTGGTTGAATATCAGCTTCTTCTTTAACTTGAGCAATGTCAGAGGTTAATTTTAGTTTATCAGCCCAGTCAGCTCCATAAATCTTCCTTCTTTGGTGAGCTTGGCTGATTTCTTCTTCTTTAAATCTTTCTTCAGTATCATAAGCTTGAACTACCGTATAGATTGGATCTATCATTATTTGAGATTTAGTTGTCTTAGATACTAATTTCTTCTTTGCAACATATTTGTCTTTAGGCTTTGAAATCCTCGACTTCTCTCTTATCTTCTCTTTTCCTTTAAGCTTTTTGTCAGCAGTTACAATAACTTGTGATCTGAGATCTCCTTCCTGACTGATTTCCCTTATAATTATACCTCTAGTTGGTCTGTTAGAAGGATATCTTCATAAAGTACTTGAGAAATAACAGCAATATCAGCATTTGCTGTCTTCATGGAATTCTTGAAGTCTTCCTCCATTTGCCTTAGCTGTTCAAGATCAACTCCAAGATTTTCTCTTTCAAAAAGTCTTCTACCCACCACAGAGTCAAATGCTTGAATTTTTGGATCCTTGTAGAATAAAGTTGTATTTCTTCCTTTTACTTTCAGAGTTTGAAGATATTGACTTGCTTCAGCACCAGCTTCTATCTCCAGAATACCTTGGTCTTCATTAGCATCAGTTGTGACTTGTTAAGATTGTTGCATTTTTGTAGTCACGGTCAATTTTTTAACTCTTCTTTCATTTCTCTTACTCTCTTCACCTTGTTTAGATTGAGATCTAGTGATTGCTTTTGATGAACCATTAACTCCAACTAGCTCTTCACCTCTTCTCCTTTCATTATCCTTATGTCCCCCCTTATTACCTCTATCAGAATTTTCATCATCAGTTTTTGTCAATGTCAGCTATTTGCATTTAGATTTAATAATTTTCTCCCCTTTTTGACATCATCACCTAGCAGTAGAGAAAGAATCAACTCCATTGAATTATGTACTTCTGTAAGTTGATCAGACATTAGAACTTGTTTAGCTTCCAATCTAGCTTGACTAGCTTCAATTGCATTCTGTCTGACAACTATTGGTGTAATTTATTTCTGAATTTTTTGATAAGTAGTCAGCCTTGAAGCAATCAATGATTCTTTGATTTGATTGATTTGAGAAGTGATTGCTTTTTGAGTTGTATGTAAGGATCTGCCAACCAAAGTTGAAGCTTTCAGATGATTCAGCGTATCTAGATTCTTAATCTTCTGTTCTGCTATTTCCAGATGTGCAACAGTTTTTGTTCTGGAAATAGGATATGTATCATCTTTCCAATGAGCATTCTAGAGATTATCAAAATATTATTGTTCCTTCTTAGCATCTAACTCTTTTATTCACTATTGTCTCAGATGTATAGGCATATCTTCAGGGAAGAAAAGATCATCCTCAGGATCTATAATAGCATTAGAAATATTAGCTTCTTCACCGTCATTAGATTCTTCAATAACAACTGAATTTTGCACTAATTGCTGAACTTCATCACCAGCTTCAGCATATAAAATAGAATTAGAAAATTGTGCAGTATGTGATCCAACAGCTTCAGAAGCTTCCATACCATCAGCAGTTAACTCCACATCTTCAAGAATTGTAGATAAATGAACCAGAGCTTCAAAATTTACTTCCAGGACCTCAGTTCCTGTAAAATGTTGTGGTGACTCTGAAATGGATGAAACTTTATGAATGGACTGTTGTGCTACTTCATCTTCAGCAACAAGGATTTCTTCAAGTGTTGGAATAGTAAAGTAAATGGACTATTTTTCAACAAAAACAAGGATTGTCTCATATGGTGGAATAGTATAATATATGGACTGCAAGAAAGTATCAGTACTTAGACTTACAGGAAGATTAACAACACTTGGTACATCAAAGTTTATTTGAGGTTCAACATATTGTTGTTCAGCATCTGTTTCTTTAGTACTCTGTGCACCTGCAAACATATAACAAGTAAAACTTAATCTCTCTATTCTTTTAAAGTAGTCTCACTACTCCTCAAACCACACATCTCATGACTTTTAATAGTCAGAGCTTCCTCACAAGGATTACTAAATCCTATCTCTCATCTACCTCTCTTTTTGCCAGGAAGGATCCTGCCTTTCTTTAATTCTATTTTTCTCTCAATCTTTTCACACATCTCATAGAAAAATCTCAGAAAGATTGTCCTACAGAAATAAGAGGTGGCTAAAGAAGGGTGATATGTGGTCATACAACTAGAGGTAGTCGTTAAATAAGGTTTAGAAATAATCATACCAGCAGGATTTATATCAAGAAAAATAAATGTTGAAAAGAGGAAATCAGTATTTAGAATAAATGATGATAAATTAATAACAGTATTTATACCTTGTGAATCTGAAGTCACAATTAAACTCACAGTCAACACTGTGGTTATGACAGTTATTGTTCACCAATAATGAGAACCTCCATTTGAATTGGAGAGGATTTGATCATATTACTGTCATGTACCATGATCTCAAATCTTGTTTTTCTTGCAAAGAACTAACACTTGAATGTGTTTAGTGAAAGCTCTCACAGAGTCTTCAGTAAAAACTGATGAAACCTCTGTGTCTCTATTAGTATCATTAAGATCTACCTCTGCAAGTAGTTTCTAACCAACTAAATGATCTTTTTGAGTGGTGAGCATAATTCAAGAACTATGTCACTTGATTTTTGGCAATATTTGAGAAATGGATTTGTTGGGTAATGAATACAACACAGGGGGGGGTGTGAATGTGTTTTAGACAATTTTAATGGCTTTTTGAACTATTGTGAATGATGAACAAAGTAATCTGTCTTGTAGAGATAATATACTTTAACAGGAATAATAAAACATGCACTTGAACATACTATCTTTCAAAATTCACTTAATTTTTATATTAAAATTAAGTATGTCTTGCTACAAAATTTTTGGGTTCTTTGTTAAAGAACTCAGCTTCTCTCTTGAGAGTTACAAGATTTTCTAGATATGTTTTGTTATAACAAAAACAAAGCATCCAGTGTTTACTTTATAGATCAATAAACACCGGCTTTACACAGCATGCAATAGCATGTACTAAACCCTACTTTAAGTTAACTAAAACTTTCTATTTCTAGCTTAGTGTATCTTTGCAAATGGTTCATGTCTGTGCTTTTTCTTTGTCAGTTAATCCTGGACTTTGATCTTGTACTCTTCAAGCTGCTTTTTGTAAACTTTTCAAATCAGTGATTGATTTGTTTGTTGATTGATAATCTTGGATATTTAACTGAAATGCATTTTGTACTTTGAGTTTTGTATCGAGATCTCCAGTTTGTCATATAGAGAACTCGACATATTGATAAGTATAATGGCTTATCGAGATCTCTTATTACTCTATAGCTGTTTTGACTTATCGAAGTCTCTGAGTTCTCTATAAGAGAATTTATCTTATCGAGATCTCTAAATTTCTGCATGTGAAATTGACTTGTCGATATCTTCAATCTCCATGTCTTCAATTTGACTTGTCAATATCTCTGAGTTCTCTAGTGCAGAAGTGACTTGTCGATCTCTCAGAGATCTCTAATGATATTTTGGCTTATCGATATCTCTGAGATCTCTAGTTATAATTTGACTTGTTGATATCTCCAATCTTCATGTCTTCATTTGGCTTGTCGATATATCTAAGTTCTCTAGTAGCTTTTTCTTGACTCCTCGATAAGTCATTCTGGAGTTCTCGAATGACTTCTCTTTAACACTTAATCTGTGACTTGTAGATTTATTGACTTAGAATGTTTTTCCCAAAATATATTTATTCAACTCCAATCTTCTTCACACTTTCTCTGAGGCATGATCTTCATGATCTTCTTCCAGAGTTTATTCTTAGGCTTGAGACTATTTACAGAAAAATACTCCAATCTAATCTAGTTTCATTTTTACATACTTAAGTGATACAATAAAAAATACAAACTTAGATTATCATACAACTTACTTAGGGCTGTCAATTTAACTTAGTCTTGTTATAGTACATGCATGTCTTGCACAACAATCTCCCCCAATTTGTGAGAAGATTGTTTATCACAAATTCATGCCTGTTAACAAGACTAACCCAAGCTACAATTAAAAATTTTACTTTACATACAAATTGACACAAATATAACATTTATACAATAGGTGATTTCTTGAGTTTATCAGATACACACATCAGACAAATGTCTCATCTCCTATTTCTTCTCTAATGAGGTCCTTTAAGTATATAAGAATTTCAAGTTCCTCTATGATTGGTGTCCCTATTAAAGGTTCCACAAATTTGAATTTGTCATATATTGAATAATTAATCAGTAAATCAATCGTAAATCTTGAGAATATGCCAGCTTTGACATTTAGAAATCTTCCATCCTTGGTAACTCTGCTCATCCCTTTTTCCTTGAGATCCCCATATTTTGGAATGTACATTTCTATATCCTCATCATAATTTCTCTTCCTCTCCTCACTTTCAACCTTGTTTCTTGCTCTTCTTTCTTCCCTTTCTACCAACCATTCAGCCAAAACAGATCTCCATGCCTTAGTTGCAGTATCATTATCCTTCAGTAAGCTTATCACTCTCTTGATTTCTATGGATGAAAAGGTGTCCATTAAGTTACTGCCAAGAAATATGAAGGACCCATCCTTGTTAGGAATATGTTGTCGAACTTGATGATAAGTTAAATAAAATACCTTAATAGACTTAACTTAGGTTTTTGTAGCTCTTAATGGATGTTCTAATATAGTCCCGACGGATGATCTTTATATTCCCGACGGATGACAACTGAACATCCATCGAGAGTGTAGCTTATGTAATAATAAGTATTATAGCACATTTCTGCAAACAATAATGTTTTAGTCTAGTAGATTATGTAGGATTCTCTAAGTCATGTTGACTACTAGATTGATATACAGAATAGGTTGGCTAATTGTAAATATAAGATGTCTTGTAATTCTGTATAAGTGAAATTGAGTTGAGTGATAGAAAGGCTTCCAACGGATGATCTACAAAGACTACCGACGGATAATCAACAAGGCTCCCGACGGATGACCAACATAGTCCCGACGGATGATCATAATTCAAAAAGAGCAGTTAACAGTGACAACATAGTCACATGCGTTGGGTGTTTGCAAATGGAATGTGGCAGTCTAATTACAGGTTTTAGAGAACAAAGAAGCATTACCATTTCCACGCAAGTATGAAGATATTCAAAGATGCTGGAATATAGTAGTGAAACAACATGGAGTTAGACTAGATATAGTTTGTCTTATTATCTTGTCTTACTGTCAAGTAACTTGGTATCATATAAATGAAGTGTAGCAAGTAGAACTAATAACTAAGTAAGCATTATTTTTTCAGAGAGATAGAAAAGGTTGTTTCTGTTAAGAATTTCTCTGTAAGTTTGTAAGTTCACTTGTAAGCAGTTGTGTGCTATTCAAGCATCATAGAGTTCTCATACTAATATATATATCTATGGTGGATAAGTTCAAATCCACCAGAAAGTTTCAAAGCTTTGTATTTTACTACTTTGTGTTTTGATTTCAATTCAAGTTTCATTCCGCACTTCTTGCAAAATCAAACACTGATATATATATATATATATATATATATTAAGTAAGAATAGTCTTAAAATTGAAAAAGGAGCCAGAATTATATTCAACCCCCCTTCTGTAACTATTGTTGCATTGTTTGGGAATAACAATAGGTATCAGAGCAAGCTCTTGAAGTACAAAGAGTGTAAAGATCACAATAATCAACAAGATGAACAAAAAGGATGTTGGAATGAAAATTCCATTTCTGGACAAAGACAACTATCACCAGTGGAAGGTGAAGATGCACCTACATCTTCTCTCTCAAGATGAAGCTTATGTGGACTACATTAAAAGAGGTCCCCATGACCCTATGAGAGCTGCTACAGGGAATGAACCATCAGTTCCAAAGCCTAGACATGAATGGTCTGATCCAGACATTGAGCAAGTTCGGAAAGATAAAAAGGCCATGAATATATTGTTTAATGGTGTTGATGGTGATATGTTTGACAATATCATAAACTGTAAAACAGCTAAAGAGGTTTGGGACATAATTCAAATTATTTGTGATGGTACTGAGCAAGTCAGGGAGAACAAGATGCAACTCTTGATTCAGCAATATGAGCATTTTCATTATGAAGAAAGTGAGTCACTCACCGACATTTTCAATAGATTTCAAAAACTACTGAATGATCTCATGTTGCATAGAAGGGTCTACCAAACCAAAGACTCAGACCTCAAGTTCCTTAGATCTTTGCCCAAGGAATGGAAGCCAATGACAGTCTCATTAAGAAATTCTCAAGATTATAAGGAGTTTACCTTGGAGAGACTATATGGTATCCTGAAGACCTATGAGCTTGAAATAGAGCAAGATGAAATGATGGAGAAAGGAAGGAAGAAAGTAGGATCCATTGCACTTGTTGTTGAGCAAGAGAAGGAAAAGGAGATGAAGGTTGAAGCTGTAGAATCTGGATCAAACTCAAGGGTTTGTGAGAGCAGGGGTAGAGGGCTGGCAGCTGAAAATGAAGAACAGTTGAGCCAAGATGACATGGATGATATAGATAAGCATCTAGCATTCTTATACAGGAGATTTTCCAAGCTCAAATTTAAAAAGAATTTTGGAGCAGCTAAGCCAAACAGAAATATGGTTGATAAGTCTAAATTCAAGTGTTTTAATATGGCTTAGCAGGTCATTTTGCCAGTGAATATAGAAAGCCTGATTCTGGTAAAAAGAAGTTTGAGCCTATTGATTACAAGCAAAAATATTTTGAGATGCTCAAACAAAAGGAAAGGGCTTTTATCACACATGAGAATGACTGGGCTGCAGATTGATTGGATGAAGATGAAGAAACAAGCTATGTCAACCTAGCCCTAATGGCCAAATCAGATGAAACAGAGACCAGTTCATCAAGCAATTAGGTAATCACAACTAACCTAGCACATTTATATAAAGCTGAGTGTAATGATGCAATAAATGACATGTCTACTGAATTATATCACCTGCGTGTTACACTTAAGTCTCTCACTAAAGAAAATAATAAGATTAAAGAGAACAATATTTTTAAATGAAAGAAACAATGTGCTAGAGACTCAATTCATTGAGTTTGAAAAATTGAAATTAGAATGCAAGGTTGCTAAGGATGAACTAACAGAATCCTTAAATAAAGAGGATATTTTAAGAAAGCAACTTGAAAGAGAACATAAAGTGATTAAGGCATGGAAATCATCTAGAGATGTCCATGCTCAAATCACTAAAGTTCAAGGTATAGAGTCTTTCTGTGATGCAGCCTGGAAAAAGAATAAAGAGAAGCTTGATTTCAACTTGGTTGAAGGACTTTCAACAGATGTGGACTCGACAGATGATGAAAATTATCCGTCGAATAATCAAAAGAATTATCCGTCGAAAGACAATGGGCCATATTCGTCAAATGTCAATAAGCCATTTAGCAAAGCTAAGCTAGCTAAGTTGAATGATAAATATGGATCAGTTTCTAAAAACTTTATTCCAGGAGAATCAAGTCAAGTGAGGAAAGAAAAGAGAGTTAATGTTGGGCATCTATCTATCAAGCAATTGAATGACAAATTAGAAAAGATTGAGGTTAAAACAGAATCAAAAAGGAAAAATAATAGAAATGGGAAGGTAGGGATTAACAAACATAACAACTACACACCTGGTAAATATGCTCCAAGAAAAATCTATGTTAAGTGTGGTAGTGTTAATCATTTGTCTATTAGCTGAAAACTTGTTATGCCTACTCGCATGTCTGCATCTTTTTCTTTTCCCAACATGACTGCCATGTCTGCAATGCCTATGAATGTTTTGCCTGCACAAAATATGAATGCACAATTTACTAATATGCTATTTGCACCTAATCCATATTATGCTGTATTTAGTATGCCTCAAATTCCATTTAGCATGCCTCACTGGATTAACATGTTTGCACATAGCATGCCTTTTCCTGTTAATCAAAATGTGCATGATAATTCTGCTTCAATAAATGGTTTCAAAGGTCCAACTCAAATGACTAAGGATGAATCTGAAATTCCCAAGTCAAATGAGGTCAAACTTAAGAAACCAAAGAAAAAGGCTAACAAGGCAGGACCCAAGGAAATTTGGGTACCAAAATCAACTTGATTTGGTTTTGATGTATGCAGGGAAACAGAAAGAATCTGTGGTATCTAGATAGTGGTTGCTCAAGGCACATGACTGGAGTTTCTACCCTGCTCACTGAGTTCAAGGAAAGAGCTGGCCCAAGTATCACCTTTGGAGATGACAACAAGGGTTATACTGTGGGACATGGCTTTATTTCAAAAGATAATGTCATCATTGAAGAGGTTGCCCTAGTGGATGGACTCAAGCACAATTTGTTGAGTATCAGCCAACTTTGTGATAAGGGCAACTCAGTCACTTTCAATTCTGAAGCACGTGTTGTGACCAACAAGAAGAGCAACAAAGTGGTTCCCACTGGAGTGGGAAAAGGAAATGTGTACCTAGCTGATTTCAACTCATCAACTGCAGAATCAGTAACTTGTCTTCTCAGTAAAGCAAGTCAAGATGAAAGTTGGCTATGGCACAAGAAGTTGTCCCATCTAAACTTTAAGACTATGAATGAGGTAGTCAAGAAAGACTTGATCAGACTTATTCCTCAAGTGGAGTTTTCAAAGGATGGATTATATGATGTCTGTCATAAAGGAAAGCAGATTAAAACATCATTCATAAAGAAGCTTGATTCAATAATTGAAGAGCCTTTGCAACTGTTACACATGAATTTGTTTGGACAAGTCAATGTGTTGTCTATCTCTAGGAAAAGATATACTGTAGATGATTTCTCAAAGTTTTCTTGGACATATTTTCTAAAATCCAAAGATGAAGCTAGTGAAATCATCATCAATCACATAAGGCAAGTCAACAATCATCCGGACCTCAAAGTAAGAAGAATCAGGAGTGACAATGGAACTGAGTTCAAAAATTCTGTGATGAGATCATTTTGTGAAGAGAATGGAATTATGTATGAGTTTTCTGCAGCTAGAAATCCACAACAAAATGAAGTAGTGGAAAGGAAAAACAGATCTCTTATTGAAGCTGCAAGAACAATGCTAGAAGAATCAAAGTTACCAACATATTTTTGGGCTGAAGCTGTGAATACTACATGTTATACTCAGAATATTTCTTTGGTTAATCAAGCAAATTGCATGACACCTTACCAATTGTTCAAGAATAGGAAGCCACCTCTAAATTTCCTACATGTCTTTGGCTGTAAATGCTATATCTTAAGGAATTAAACTGATCAACATGGAAAGTTTGTTGCCAAAGCAGATGAAGGATTTTTTGTTGGATATGCTGCTGAAAAAGCATATAGAGTCTACAATCTGAGAACCAACATTATTATGGAATCAGTACATGTTGTGTTTGATGATAAAAAGATTGAAGGACTACAAGATGGAGATTTCCATGAGAGCCTCAAATTTGATAATATGGAGATGATTTATGAAGATAGTGATGATGGTAGTGATCAAGAACCAATATCCAAGGACAATGCTGAAAAATCCATAACTAATGAATCACATAATTCAATATCCATCGAAAGACCTAGTGCATCATCCGTCGAGAGACAATCTGCATCATCCGTCGACAGGAAAAGAACATCATCCGTCGACAGGGAAAGATCAACATCCATCGATCCTTCTACAAGAGTTGGAAGTCAAATAAGATCACAGTCTGAAAGAACCCTATCTTCAAAACTCGAATAATCATCAAGATAATAACGAGGCCTCTTCATCTAGAGCTAATCTACCACAACAGAGAAAATGGACTAGAGATCACTCTTTTGAGCTCATTATTAGTGATGCATCTTCTAGAGTTCAAACAAGGAAAGCAACACAAGAAGAATGTCTGTATAACAGCTTTCTTTCTAAGGAAGAACCAAAGAAGGTAGAATAAGCTTTGTTGGATCCTGATTGGGTTTTAGCTATGCAGGAAGAGCTAAACCAATTTGAAAGGAACAAGGTATGGAAGCTGGTACCCAAGCCTAAAAGAAAGAATCCAATTGACGCGAAGTGGGTATTCAGAAACAAAATGGATGAAAATGGCATAGTTGTCAGGAACAAAGCTAGATTGGTTGCTAAGGGCTACTGTCAACAAGAAGGAATAGATTTTGATGAAACTTTTGCTCCTATTGCAAGACTTGAAGCCATCAGAATTTTCTTAGCCTATGCAGCCCATGCCAATTTCAAAGTTTATCAAATGGATGTCAAAAGTGCCTTTCTGAATTGAGATTTGGAGGAGGAAGTCTATGTTAGTCAGCCTCCTGGTTTGAAGATCCAAATTTTCCAGAATATGTTTACTATATTTTGAAAGCACTTTATGGATTGAAGCAAGCACCTAGAGCCTGGTATGATACTTTGTCAAAGTTTCTCTTCGAAAATCACTTCACAAGAGGTATTGTTATCAAAACTCTATTCTTTAGAAATGTTAATGGCTCTAGTATACTTGTTCAAATTTATGTAGATGATATTATATTTGGCTCTACAGATGAAAAACTTTGTAAAAAAGTTTGCCAAATTGATGCAAAGTAAGTATGAAATGAGCATGATGGGAGAACTAACTTACTTTCTTGGTTTACAGGTTAAGTTAGTGATGGAATATTCATTAGTTAAACCAAATATATTTATGATCTTTTAAAGAAGTTTGATGTAATGGATTGCACATCTGCAAAAACTCCCATGGCCACTGCAACTAAACTTGAATTAAACACTACTGAAAAGTCTGTGGATATTTCAAGCTATAGAGGCATGGTTGGCTCACTTCTCTACTTAACAGCTAGTAGGCCAGATATAATGATTGCTACTTGTCTTTGTGCTAGATTTCAAGCTGATCCTAGAGAATCTTATTTAGTAGCTATTAAGAGACTTTTCAGATATCTCAAGGGCACACCAAAACTTGGCATTTGGTACCCTAGAGATTATGGTTTTGATCTAGCTGGTTATTCAGATACAGATTATGCAGGTTGTAAAATAGATAGAAAAAGTACAACAGGAACCTATCAATTTCTAGGAAACAAGCTAGTATCCTGGTTCAGTAAAAAAGCAAAATTCAGTTTCTACTTCTACAGCTGAAGCTGAGTATATTGCTACTAGTAGTTGCTATGCACATATTCTATGGATGAAAAACCAATTGTTGGACTATGTTCTACAAATGGACATAATTTCTATTTTCTGTGATAACACAAGTGCAATTGCCATCACTGAAAATCTAGTACAACATTTAAGAACAAAGCACATAAATATCAAGTACCACTTCATTAGGGAACATGTGATGAATGGTAGTGTGGAACTTCATTTTGTTCCAAGTGAAAAGCAACTTGCAGATATCTTTACCAAGCCACTTGATGAATCCACCTTTACTGGGTTGGTAAGTGAGTTAGGTATGCTTAATTATTGTTAAATTATTTCTGATAATTTTGCAAGTTATAAAGCAGCCAGAAACATAATTGATTTTTCTGTTTTAAATGAACATTTGGCTAAGTCAAAATTTTCATCTCGACGGATGTTCAATATCCATCGAGTTTGATCATTCATCGAAATATAATAGCCTGGTAAAAATCAATTACTTTTCTGGATTATTTTTAACCCGACGGATAATTGCTTCATTCTCATCCGTCGAATTGTCTACATCTTATCCGTTAAAAGTACTAAACATTATCCATCATATATACTTACAGTCTGTAAGTATATCACGACGGATAATTGACAGAATTTTGACAGTTTATTTTATTTTTAAATGGCTATTTTGGGAAATTCTCATTGGGTCTTTAATTTTTATCCCATTTTAATTTAGAGTACATAAAAGCCTAACTTCAGTTTATTTTTGCTTTTATCTCTCTCTACTGCAATTAACTGTTCTCTTCTTCCTTAAAGCAAAAACCCCCTTCTTTCTGCAATTTCCTTGCTTTAACAATGGCACCAATAGTAAAAATCATGTCTCAGTCTGGATTCATATATGAGAAGAACAACTTTGTGGCACTAGTGAACAAAGAGATTCCAGCATATGAGGATTATCACAAAATGATGTATTTTGTGAAGGGATGCAAGCTTAGCTATGCCATGCTGGAATCACCCACAATCTATTGTGAAGTTGTGGAAGAGATGTGGACTACTGCTATGTACCAAACAACTGACAAAACCATCACTCTCTCCATTAAAGGTAAAGAACATTGCATTAACAGTGATATTATTAAAGCAAGCTTTAAAATTCCTGATAACACTACTAAGCCACACACATATGCTGATATAGTTAATTTGCTTAATTCTATGGGCTATGCACTTCCTACCACTAAGTTAAGTGAAATTAGGAGGCTAGGACAAAGAGTGGAGTTATTTGTGTGATATAGTTACCAAGGTGTTTTCTAGTAAAGTAAGTAACTTTAATTCTGTCAACACTACAATGCTTAACATGCTTTACATGCTTCTTACTGATAAGTACTACAATTTTAGTGATGCTATTATGTTTGAGTTAGGATACAAATTAGGGGAGATTAAAAATAGATCTATGAGTGTTTATTATTGTAAATTCTTTTTGATTATTGCTAATCATCTTTGTGAGAATCTTGAGATTATGAACCCAACCAACAAACTGGATTGTTGGGTTCAATAAAGGAGAATTATTACAGATTTAAACAGAGTTAATCACCGCAAGGATGTGCCTCTTGTTTACTTGCCTGTCATGGAGGGTCCACAGGTAAGCGAGGTAATCACTTCTATCTCTACTATCTCTACCTCTCAAATTTCTTTGCCATTAACTGTGGCTATGACATCTGTGTCAATGACCCAACAGATGCCTACCTAAGCCACAAAACCTAAATCTTCTAAATCTAAGTCAAAGAAACCACACGATGGTGTCTCTCAAAAGATGCCAGTTTCAAAATCCACCAAAACCAAAGAGGGGAGTGTGAAGGGTGGTAAGATAGGTGATGGACAGGGTGAAAATAAAAGAAGCCCTAAGAATAAGGTTAGAGAGGTGAGTGAATCCCAGCCTAGCCATACTGCAGTTTCCCAACAAACTACAGTGATTAATAAGGATAATAGCTCATTGCTAGTTGCATCCTCCCAAAAGGATGTGACTATTGAACAAAGCTCTCAGCCAAGAGCACAGGACAAGAGGGTAAGGGACACAAACTCATCCCAAACTTATGCCAGAAAGAAGAAATCTAAACACACTGGGGATGCACAGGGATCACACATAGTGCAAACTCCAGCTAAAGACTCAGTCACTGCACCATCTCAAATTCAGTTTGATGTGGCTCCAAGAAATGTGGAGTCACAACCAAAATCTTTGACTATTGAAGCTCTAAACAAACCAAACTCACCCACACACTCACTGGATGTTGATATGATTAACACATCAATCCATGATTCTCCTTCTTTAACTCTGTTGGAGAAGCCAAAATACAATACAAGTGAGCATCATCTTTTAGATGATTTGTTGGCTCACTTGCCAATTCTTTCAAGAAATGTTGAGACTTCTGTGCCAAAATTATCATCAATATGCACAGAGTCCACAATAGTTTCCACTCCAAACTCTATCATTTTTTATGTACCGGTGGATATTGTTCATCCATCAGTTAGTGATTGTATCCCGATGGATATGCCTAACAACAGTCATCCGTCGACTATTCTAACTACTACCCCGACAGATGTTCCTCATTCGTACTCACTACATAAGCTGAATTTTCAAAATTTGTTTCAAGTGTAGATGAGTTAGTGGTTGTACAATCACTCCTAGGTTTGAAGGAAGGGAGTGAACAGAGTGAGAGGCTGAGTTGCTCTCAGGAAAAAGGAGAGGAAATGAGAGAATCAATGCAAACTATTTCTTCTAGTCTGGCAAAAGTGAGTGAGGGGAGTTCCACCTTAGTAGGTGAAGGTGAGGATGTGAGGGTGGTGAGCCAAGGGGAGCCCTTGATGCAAGAACATAGAGAAATTGAGAGAAAAGTAGGTACAGCTGAATGGGAAGAGCCCATTGTAAGTGAGTTAATGGATGTCAATGAGGCTGAAAAGAAACAACTAATTCAGCAAGAATATCAAGCTATCTTAGATTCTGTGTATTAGGAAGCTGAGGCATTTACTCACCCTGTCTCAACTTATCAAGTTCTAGCTGAGCAGGACAATATGGCTACAGAAAGAATGCTAAATATGGTGCATACAACAGCCTCCATGCAAAGAGCCAAAGATGCCATCTCAGCCATATCTCCCACAGCTGGTGATGATGTTGATTATGGAACTGGTGGTTCTGAAAAATTCTTTGGAGATGAAGATGATAATGAATAAGAGTCAATGAACATAAGGGGAGAAGCAGGCCCTACCTCACAATCTAACATGCCATCTTGGGCATTTTCCAAAGAGTGTGATGAGCACCATTTCAAGATAACTCTCTTCCACATCATTCAATAAACACAGACAACTCTTCAAGCCACCCTCAATGCTCACACCAAGAAGCTTCTTCAAGCACATCTCAATTCTCTTCAACTGTACCAAATTCAATATCTTCAACACAATCCGGAAGTCACTTCACTTAAAACAGAGATTGATCAAGTGAAGAAGGATGTCTCTGAGAGATTGGATGCTAAATTTCCCAACACAACCATGCTTGACATTAACAGACAATTAAGGAAGAACTCTAATCTTGCAACTAAAGTGGACTCCCTGGATACAAGACTAAAAGTAGTGGAAGCCTCTCTCAATACAATTCATTTACATCAAGCTCAACAAACCCAGTTGCTTCAAAAGCTAGTGGCTACACAGACTTCTACCTCTACTCAACTTGATGCTAACAAAAAGGGGGAGAATGATTCACTTGTCCTAATTGAAGGGTTTTTAGCACATAAACGCAACGAAAAACGTAAATTTAAATCTTAAAAATCAAAACCCTCCACAGGATCCATGTGAAAAACAATATTTAATTCGTAGTTTAGTATGTTTACCTTAAGAAGCTTTACGTTAATGGAAAGATGGAGGTTTTGAATGATCACCACGTAGCCGTCACTGGAACGATCTACGCCTTGAAGATATCCACACGAATGATCGTCCGGAGAATAGGTGTGTACTAGCACGTTCTTGAGGCCGCCTTCTTACTCTCTCGATCTCTCTTCAAGCTGCAAGGGTTTATGTTTTATCAAATAAAATGTGTAACCCTAATTCTATTAGAAAAAGATATTATATAGGCAAGAGCTAATGGGCCTCCAACCCTAAACTGAATTTTAGAGTTATTATTATTATTAAATTTAAAATTATAATTATTGTATTATTAAGTCTCACTTAATCATCCAATAACTTAGTTTCAGATTTAATATTAAATTCAAATTTCCAGTTTATTTGATTAATTAAGTCACACTTAATTAATAACAAATAATTCGAATTACTTACATTTAATTTAAATCCGAATTTAAATTAAATAATCCTCCAATCATTCTTTGTCCGACCCTTTTAGTTATTATTACGTTGTCAACAATTTTAAATCTAACTTAAAATCATAAACAATGAGCGGCATCTAGTAATACATCATTATTACCAAAGTAATAATAATTAAATCGGTGATCAATTAAACCTTTCATGAATAATTTACAATGTAATATAATCCCTTTAGCCTTATATTATAGATCAAACTCGAGGCATGCATTGTGTCATCTTCTGTTAACGTTCAATCCTTCTTTTCTTGATCAATGAGTAAACTATTAAACAAATCAGTATTTGAGCATGACAATGCATTTTATAGTCTTACTCAATCAAGAGGCCAATAATATCACTCCTTTAATAAATGAGGGCTAAATCCCATCTCGATCATTCATATTTCTCATACAAATTATAATGTACCCAATGTCTACTTTTATTATTACCCCGTCAAGGATAACTTTTAATAGTATCAAAGTATATTAATTCTCATATAGAAATATAATGATTTCAGATCAAAAGACCAATACATCATTATCACTGTGAGATTAACTTATGACACTATAAACATGTAGTATCTCACAACGGGTCAATTCCGCACCATACATGTGCCTGTGTTTTGACTTTAGTACCACCATACCTATGATCAATGAGATATGATCATCAACCAACAAACACACTAGTCTGAATGTATTTATTATCATCCCTTAAAAATAATACTTGACTAGGGAACTTTAGGAATATCAATACTATTCTCATAATCTCATTTCTAAGTCACGTACTTAGAGATATAGATTTACATATCATATTCCAAGGACATTTATTAATCTAACATCTTATCCCAGAAAATAAAGATATAATAAATTACTAAAGAATAATCCATATAATCATAATTAATAATCCAAATGTTTCATAATATAAATATAATAGTGTTGTCTCTAGGGCACAAACACTAACAATCTCCCACTTGCACTAGAGCCAATCACCCATGTATCTAATACCAATGGAACTAGTATGACCTTCGTGCTTTTGCTGTGACAAAGCCTTAGTCAGTGGGTCTGCAACATTATCATCAGTATGCACTTTACATATATGTATATCTCCTCTTTCATTAATCTCTCGAAGGAGGTGATATCTCCTAAGTATATGCTTTGCCCGGGAATGGGACCTTGGTTCTTTAGCATGCGTGATGGCTCCATTATTATCACAGTAAAGATCAACTGGATCTGTGATCGATGGAACCACACCAAGTCCCGTTATAAATTTCTGTATCCAAACAGCCTCTTTGCCTGCTTCACTGGCAGCAATATACTCAGCTTCCATTGTAGAATCAACTATTGTCTCTTGCTTTGAACTCTTCTAGCTTACAACACCTCCATTAAGGCAAAACATAAAACCTGACTGAGATACTGAATCGTCTCTGTCTGCCTGAAAACTGGCGTCAGTGTAACCCTTTACAACCAGCTTCTCATCTCCTCCATACACCAAGAATGAATCTTTAGTCCTTTTCAAGTACTTAAGAATATTCTTGACAGCTGTCCAGTGACCCTCACTAGGATTAAACTGGTATCTGCTCGTCATGCTCAAGGTTAATACGAACCACCAGGACAAGTACATATCATCGCATATATTATAGATCCAATTGCCGAAGCATATGGAACTTTGTTCATACGGCCCTTATCATCTAATGATTTAGGGCAGTTGTATTTTGAGATCAATATCCCATGAGACATTGGGACATATCCTCTTTTTGCCTCTTGCATCTCGAAATGATGCAATACTTTGTCAATGTATGTACTCTAACTTAGGCCAATTAATTTCCTTGATCTATCTCTATAGACCTTGATCCCTAATATATAGGTAGCATCACCTAAGTCCTTCATCGAGAAACTATTTCCCAACCAAGTCTTAACAGCCTGTAGAGAAGGTATGTCATTCCATATTAGTAATATGTCATCTACATATAGTACTAGGAATGCCACATGGCTCCCACTAACCTTCTTGTAAACATATGGTTCATCCTTATTTTGAACAAAGCCAAATTCTTTGACTGTTTCATCAAAATGACGATTCCATCTCCTTGAGGCTTTCTTCAATCCATAAATAGATCGAAGCAACTTACAGACCATCTTAGCAAACTTGGGATCGGCAAAGCCCTCAGGTTGTATCATGTATACATCCTCTTCAAGGCTCCCAATTAAGAAAGTGGTTTTGACATCCATTTGCCAAATCTCATAGTCGTAGTAAGCAGCTATTGCTAGCAAAATCCTGATGAACTTGACCATAGCAACTGGTGAAAAGGTCTCATCATAATCTATACCATGAACTTGTTTGAAACCTTTCGCCACCAGTCGCGCTTTATAGGTCTGTACTTGACCATCCATGTCAGTTTTCTTCTTGAAAACCCACTTGCATCCTATAGGTTTTACCCCTTTAGGTGGATCAACTAAAGTCCATACTTTATTTTGATACATGGATTTCATTTCGGATTTCATGGCCTCTAGCCATCTCTCGGAGTCTGAACTGTTCACAGCATCTTGGTAGGTAAGAGGCTCATCATTATCTATGAGCATTACATCATCATCTTGGGTCAAGAAAAATCCATAATATCTCTCTGGCTCATGACGAGCCCTACTAGATCTACGAACAACCTGTGTTTCTGGAGCAGGAACATCTTGATGTACTTCCTGCCCATTTTCCAACTCTAGTTCAATATTATTTTGTATTCTCCTCCACGATCTGATCGTAGAACTTTTATACTTTCCCCTGTTTGCTTTTCCACTTCAGCCTTGTATTCTTTGAACTTTTCAAAAGATTCAGATTTATTCTTCAAAAGATACATATATCCATATCTACTGAAATCATCAGTAAAAGTAATGAAGTAGTAAGAGCCACCTCTTGCCATTGTATGCATTGGACCACATACATCACTATATATAAGTCCTAATCATATGGTGGCCCTTTCACCTTACCCGGTAAAAGGAGCTTTAGCCATTTTGCCAATAAGACAAGATTTTCATTCTTCGTATGATTCAAAATCAAACTTATCCAAGTAACCATCTTTATGTAATTTGGAAATGTGTTTCTCATTTATATGAACTAAAGGACAATACCAAAGGTATGTTTTATTTGAGTCTTTCATCTTAATATGTTTATTATCATTATTTATGTTATAGACAGGAGTATCTATATCAAGAATATATAAACCATTAAACAAATGTGCAACCCCGTAGGTAACATTATGAATGAAAAGGAACAACTATTGTTCTGAATCAAAAACGAAAAACCTTTCTTGTCCAAACAAGAAACCGAAATAATGTTTCTGCAAATCGCAGGAACGTAAAAATAGTTATCTAGTTCTAAAACAAGCCTAGTGGGCAATGATAAACGATAAGTCCTTACAGCTAAAGCAGCAACCTTTGCTCCATTGCCAACTTGTAGGTCGACTTCTCCCTTCGCCAATGTCCTACTTCCCTGCAGTTTCTGCACATTTATACAAATATGAGAACCACTTCCAGTATCTAATACCCAAGATGTAACACCCCCAAATCCGGGGTCAGGGATCCGGGTTGTCACGAGTTCTATTTCCCTTAATAACACTCAATCTTAATAAACAACCAACTACTGCATACTGTGACCCATAATATACACACACACCACAAGTTAATGAATATCAAAAATAACACAAGTCATTTTATTCCACAATTATAAATCATTAAACCTCAAAAGGGATTCTGAATAGATTTACATAATCTTTGACATTATTATAATTCGTAAATATACATAAGTCTCGTACATCAAAAGTTGAAAGCCTAGCCTATATACATATAGGCTACAGCGCCTACAGGAAACTGCAACACGTTTTCTATCCGCTCATGAATTGGGAGCTTGGTCCTGTTCATCTTGTCTAGTTGTTGTTGTGTGATGAAAGAATAAAGCAAGGGTGAGCAACAAGCCCACCAAAATAACATGTATTATAATTAACAATATATGAGCCTTCTCATAGTACTTATGAAAGTCTTGGTCAAGAAGAAATGAACCAAGTTTGATATCTTAATGCGACGAAGTCGCAAAATATTCAGTATATATATATACATATATACTTTTCAAAATCTTTGAAATCCTCTGACATGTATAATATACACAGAGTTCCAGTTTATAAATGTATAAAAATATCGTTGCAAGGTGGTCTCATATATCTAACCTTGTCTCAATGTTTTTCTGAAAATCATTGTCATGCATAAGATAATCATTAACTAGATATAAGTTGAAAAGATGAAGTTACAAGATACTCCAATATACTTATATCATTTCCAAATATTACTCGAAATACCACCGTTCAAGCTATAATCAGTTTCAAAAGTTCATCACATAGATGAGACTACAAGATAAGACTTGAATAGATTCAATCTTTGAAATATCATTCAAAAGAAATGAAGTTACGAGATACTTCATTAAGTCCCGATATATATATATACACATATATATATCTCATACTTTTCTTGAAAACCTCTGTTATGAAAAGTATAAACAGAGTTATAATACCCAATGAATTTGGAAAGAAGAAAAACTTTGGCATAAACCCGATATCTTCCTGATCAGGCAAAGATACCCATTAAGTAACCTTTTCTACTAGTAGATGGATGAATGCCCCACCGGTCATCACCCTGGCCGCATTAGGACCTTGTGCTGGACAGCCACCCGGCCTCTTCCGCATTGATGGACTGCCACCCAGCCACTTACACTTTGATAGATCGTACCCAGGCCTGTCGCTTATGCCGACTCATTTAGATGGACTTACTTCCCGAACGTTGGCAAGTAATCAAATTCTTTATCAAAACCACAACCTCGTTGCGAATATAAAATACTCCACGGAGCCGGATCCCTCAAATTTTTAAGCGAGTATTTAAATCCCCTTCGAAAGGAAGATCTTAAATTTGAAAATGAGTTTTGGGATCCGCTCTAACTTTTAAAATCATTTTGAAGACTCGAAAACATTTTAAAGAATGTTTAGAGTAATGATAATTTAATAAAATAAATCAGTCCCGATATATTAGAAAATATCTGAATATTATTATTTAAATAATATTCCCATAAAGGATAATCTTTATAAAATAATTGAAGTAGAAGTTTTTTAAAACTCATACTTGAAACGAATAATAAATAACAAAAGGTATATATATACGAAAGTACGATCCTTATTTGAATAATAAAAAATAAGTTTGATTATTATTCAAAACCATCGAATATACCTTATTTGATTAATAGTTATAGAAAACTATATATATATATACTTATATTAAACTCGGAGACATTGACTCCCGGTTTAGAAAAATGTTCACCTTTGGGTCCCCTATACTAAGGGTATACGCAACTACTGATTATCTCTAGCATATGTATTATGCAGTTTATAAGCATTTGAATTGATAATAGAATATCAAGATTACGAAACAGGCATGCATATATATCATATCAACATGCTCCAATATATCGCAAGGTTTGCTAATAACAATCATGCATTTATCACAAGATAATGCATATACATTTATACATCACATCAACAGTTATACGGGTAGAAAACTTGCCTGAGTGTTCTGAGGTAGACTTAAGCTTAGAGTGGGTCCGGTAACCTATGAACAATAACATAAGACGGAATTAGACCACGGTCGTTTAAGAAACTAGTCAAAACTCACTCATACCCTAACGGTCGCTTATATGCTTAACGATTTGCATTAATCGCTCGCGTACCCTCGGCTCCACTAATTTTAATAAATTAACCGTTACGAATTTTAAGGCGACTCTTTCGCGAATACTTTACCAACTTCCTAATCCACCTTACATAATTGTTTCTTAATCCAATTAGTCTTTTAAGGGCCTTAAACAAGGTTTCAAAGTAAAGTGAGGGGTAATGGTTCGCTCGCGAAACGCTGTTACTTAAAATGGTCGTTTCTCTTAAACCGTACATCGGATCTAAGTGAACCACATACCAAAATGAAGCTTACGACATGATCTAGCTAAAAATGGCAAAGTTAAGAATCTTACAGTGAGTTCACGGGTCCTGAAGCTAAGCATAAAAAAGTCTAAGGTAAATCAGGCATCACGACGGCTATGTTTACGCGATTTCCAGAATAATTACCACTCTAAATCCTCATTAATTCACTCCCATCCTCCAACAATCAATAACACAAAAAATACAACTTAAACCACTGAAAAATCAGTCCACACTCCAAGGTTTTACCAACTCATTCAATCACTACAAATTCACCATTCAAAATCAACACAACTTCACAAAAATCACTACTAAGCGTGGATCTACCTATACATTTACCAATTCATCTAAAAACTCAAACAATCAAGCTTAGTACTAAAGGTCAAGAAGTTTTTATACCTTGATTTGTGAGTGAAAAGTTGGTAGGGAGCCTTAAAACCTTGATCAATCCTTATACAAGCTTGGATCTCATAAACAATCAAAAAATCATAAAGTTAGATTTTGAAGTTTCTAAAAGTCCGATTTAAAGAACTGTAAAAATGAAGGTCTTACCATGATTATTTGGATGAGACTTGTGAACAAGAGTTGTAGGCCATCTCAATAACTTTCCAAAGAGATATAGAACATAATATTTCATTGAGTATTAAAGGATATATGGCAGTTTGAAGTTGCTAGTATTATTTTGGCCGAGAGCAAAATGATGAAATGGAAAAAAAATGGAAAAGCTTCTTTGATTTCCTTGCATATATATCTTCTCCCTTAATGACATCATCCATAATGCATCACTTTCTTGCCATGTGTCAATCCCTTGTGGTTTGATGATTTCATAATCCTTGGCTTCTTGTACAAGCTTGTCTCTTGGTCGCTTATTTGTTTTACGGTTAGCTTAACTCTCGTTCTCGTTAATAGTTTGAGGGATCATATCCGGGATCTTATTACTTGGGCTTCCCTGAACCTTTATTAATATCTTATATTCCTTTAATGATCCTCTTCTATAATCCTTAAATAAAAATCCTTTTAATCATGTTACCTGATACTCAAATCTTTCGATATCTGGTGGATTTTTGGGAAAAATCAAAGTGTCCGGATTCGAATTCTGACGACCTTTACATACAGTCATTTACTTTATGGAATACTAACAAGATCTCAGAATTTCCATAACAGTACTCATATATAGTGTGATCTGATAATTTTCCTTAATCAGCATAATCAGAAAAAAAAATTACTATTCATCAGGGTTTCAAAAATTTCCAAAAATTGGGGTTATTACACAAGATGTGGAAGTAGCTAAATTGACTTCTATAACATAAATACCTGAATTAGAAGCAGTAACAACAGCCTTCTTCTTCTCCAGATCCTCCAAATAAGCATGACAGTTCCTCTTCCAATGACCTGGTTTCTTACAATTGTGACAATCACCAACCTTTGGAACACCACCTTTAGGCTTCAAAGCCTTGGTCGGATCAGGTTTCAGATTGGATTTCGATTTAGATCCCATCTTCCTCTTGCCTTTCCATTTACCCTTTCCATTCACCCCTTCCCTTTATTCACCATCAACATGGGAGCAGGGGATGCCTTCTGAACGTTGGTCTCAGCAGTTTTCAACATAGCCAACAGTTCGGTGGGGTTATTATCTATCTCATTCATATTGTAATTCATCACAAATTGAGAATAGCTGTTGTTTAAAGATTGCAAAATTAGGTCAATCTGGTGCTCCACAGCAATCGGAGCACCCAACTTGGCAAGGTACTCAATATACCCAATCATCCTTTGAACATGCGGTCCAACCGGATCACGTTCTCCCTGCTTACATGCATGCAACGATTTGAAAGTATCAAACCTCTCCTGACGAGCCTGTCTTTCAAACATACATTTAAGGTGCTCAATCATATCATAAGAATCCATATTCTCATGTTGTTTCTGAAGTTCAGCACTCATGGTCGCTAACATGAGACATTGAACATCCGTGTCATTATCGATATGTTTCTGATAAACATTATGTTGAGCACGGGATGCTCCTTCAGGGAGAGGTGCAGGGCGAGGGATATCTATGACATAGAGCTTGCGCTCTTGTTTGAGGACAATCCTCAAGTTCCTCTGCCAGTCAAGGAAGTTTGTTCCTGTCAGCTTGTCCTTCTCAAGGACTGATCGCACAAAGAAGTTGTTTGAATTGATTGCCATTTGATATATACAATGTTTAAAATGCATAAGATTAATTAGTTTACAGATGATTATTAAATTATGTTCAAGTGATTATTCATATATATTCAAACTATATATCTCCAACTATTTTATCAAATTAATAGCCCTAACTATTAATTCGGAAAGAGTATCTTCTATATACTTTCTAGTGAGCCAAGATCCAATTTTTTACAACATTTTAGTTCAGCTTTGGCTTTACTCCTAAAACATGATTCAATAAGGTAGACAACATTTGTCAATTATATCAACTATATAACTCTTGGATAGTTTAGTGGAACAACATTTATTATTATTTATCCAATAAATCTCACCAAACTCTATGCCTCTAAGTTCACAATCCTATTGTGGTAACTTAGTTAAGTTAAAACCCAAAGGTCTAAAAAGTATCATATACTTCAACACGCCATCCCACGATAGATGGGAGTACTTCGCTCTGACGAACCCACTCCTTATCGATCTAGAGGTTAACGCGTTGGACATATTGGAAAGCATCTAAATAACTTAAAATGAACATTAGGGTTTTGTTAGTATTATAACGATCATGATCCCATCATAAAGAGATTCCCAATTTATCCTTGAATAAAATACTTCAAAATAATACTCTTCAATGGTTTGATTTCCAGGTAATGGATGAGTCACATCGGTCTCACTTAAAACTCACAGCCTTACAAGTTCTATGAACCCGTTGTTGACAAAATCGCCCCATGTCGGAAATAAAGAAGATTCATATTTCATTCCGTGTTTCATAAACACGAGAATCTCATAATCTTTTATAAATTTTAAAATCTTGAGTCGTTACAGATTTTATCTTGTTTAGGCATGGCATGGGTGACGTATCTAATACATACATTCATGCATGATTAATCTAATTAAAGCATGCATCATTAACTATTCTATACATACATTCATACATCAATATGTAAAGTGCAATAAAGTAAATGTGTTTGGTTATGGCCCCATCCTATGTGATCTTTATCAAGCTCATGATAAAGATCAAGGTCAATCTAATGTAGTGATGGAAATAAATACAACTACTTATTACATAAGTCTTCTTCTTTGTTTAGACTTCTTGTATGCCTCATCTTCTTCTTTGAATCACCTCCATTGGATAGCCTTCTTGAGTCTTCAATTACATTAAATGATTGAACGTAAAACTAATCTAATGAACTTACAAGAATAACTCGAGTTACATTCGAGATTTATGATTATAAAGATTGACGACATGCAAGTCGTATTTAAAACCAAAACCAAAACCATTACACTAAGGTCGAAAGGCCATAACCATCCACCATGCTCATACAACACATAATCTGATCTTAACATATCATATTATCCATGATCTAATCATAAAAGAAATATGACGAAAATCATAAAAATCAGAATCAAATCAGAAAAACAAGAATCACTGTTTAAGGACAGTAAACAACGTCAAACTCCTTACAGACGAGTCGATGATAGCTTTATCTATCATTTTTGTTCCGATACTGGTTTACCTATCAAATAGGGTATTCGTTTGCGTAAATCGGATACCAGACCCAGATTTCAGCAAATCTGCAGCAGCCAATTCAGAATCCGTATCTAATATGATTCTCATAATTAGAACAAACATAAATCATGTGTATATCAGTATATATACAGATTACATAATAATCTTATGATTATACAACTCGCATGAATATCATATATTCAAAACCATACTATACAAGCATATCAACATCAAATCATGGCGAATCACGTACATGCTCATATATCGAAAACGGTTAAACACATAAATGAATTAAAAACCTTTCGCAAGTAGCTCTGATGCCATTGAAGGGTTTTTAGCACATAAACGCAACGAAAAACATAAATTTAAATCTTAAAAATCGAAACCCTCCGTAGGATCCATACAAAAAACAATATTTAATTCGTAGTTCAGTATGTGTACCTTAAGAAGCTTTACGTTAATGGAAAGATGGAGGTCTTGAATGATCACCATGTAGCCCATCGCTGGAACGATCTACGCCTTAAAGGTATCCACACGAATGATTGCCCGGAGGATGGGTGTGTACTAGCACGTTCTTGAGGCGGCCTTCTTGCTCTCTCTATCTCTCTTCAAGCTGCTAGGTTTATATTTTATCAAATAAAACGTGTAACCCTAATTCTATTAGGAAAAGATATTATATGGGCAAGAGCTAATGGCCTCCAACCCTAAACTGAATTTTAGAATTATTATTATTATTATTATTAAATTCGAAATTATAATTATTGTATTATTAAGTCTTACTTAATCTTCAAATAACTTAATTTCGGATTTAATATTAAATTCGAATTTCCTATTTATTTAATTAATTAAGTCACACTTAATTAATAACAAATAATTTGAATTACTTACATTTAATTTAAATCCGAATTTAAATTAAATAATCCTCCAATCATTCTTTGTGCGACCCTTTAGGTTATTATTACGTTGGCAACAATTTTAAATCTAATTTAAAATCATAAATAATGAGCGGCATCTAGTAATACATCATTGTTACCCAAGTAATAATAATTAAATCGGTGATCAATTAAACCTTTCGTGAATAATGTACAATGTAATATAATCTCTTTAGCCTTATATTATAGATCAAACTCGAGGCATGCATTGTGTCATCCTCTGTTAACGTTCAATCCTTCTTTCCTTGATCAATGAGTAAACTATTAAACAAATTAGTATTTGAGCACAACCATGTATTTTATAGTCTTACTCAATTAAGTGGCCAATAATATCACTCCTTTAATAAAGGAGGGCTAAATCTCATCTAGATCATTCATATTTCTCATACGATTCATAATGTACCCAATGTCTACTTTTATTATTTCCCGGTCAAGGATAACTTTTAACAGTATCAAAGTATATTAGTTCTCTTATACAAATATAATGATTGCATGTCAAAGGACCAATACATCATTATCACTGTGAGATTAACTTATTACACTATAAACATATAGTATCTCACAACGGGTCAATCCAGCATCATGTATTTAATATATGTGCTTGTGTTTTGACTTTAGTATCACCATACCTATGATCAATGAGATATGATTATCAGCCAACAAATACATTAGTCTCAATGTATTTATTATCCTCCCTTAACAATAATACTTGACTAGGGATCTTTAGGATATCAATACCATTCTCATAATCTCAGTTCTAAGTCACGTACTTAGAGATATAGATTTACATATCATATTCCAAGGACATTTATTAATCTAACATCTTATCGCAGAAAATAAAGATATAATAAATTACTAAAGAATAATCCATATAATCATAATTAATAATCCAAATGTTTCATAATATAAACATAATAGTGTTGTCTCTAGGGCACAAACACTTACACCAATTAGTCAAGGAGAGCCAATCAGTGAGGGGGAGAATGTGCTTAACATTGAAGTCAGTCAAGTAATTGTTCCAGAAATTACTTTTCCTAAGCCACCAGTCTTGGACAACAATGATCTGATCCAGATAACAGCTCCTAAGTTGGATTCGAAGACATATTCCAAAAGGATTGATGTTGCAGCTGTTGAGAAGGAATTGGATGACAAGTGGAGAAAAATAGATGAAGAAATAATAAAGAAATTTGGTCCTATTGAGAAACCAAACAAGACATTTCATCACTTCTCTCAAGTCAAGCAAATCTCTGTGAATGATATGAGTCTAGGCAGTTTGGAAAAGGGCCAACCTTCATGCATTAAGTCTCCAAAAGCCAACCTGATTTTGAAGCCTAAAAGGAATTATCCAAAGTCATCAAACAAGAATCCCTTGGATCACATTTTGAGACTCCAAAACCAGATGAAAAGAAGTTGTTGGAAAGGTCCATTGCATTCTTCAAAGATCCAACTGATTCAGTACAAAAGAAGAGAATTGCCAAAATCTACAGGAATGGAAAAGAGATTTATGTGGTGGCTGGACACCCTCAGTTTGCAGCAGCTAAAAAGGAGGAAAAATAAAGAATCAAGCAAGAAAAGAGGCAAGCTGCTTTAGATGCTAAGAAGCTCAAACAGAAGAAAGAGCAAGCTGTTATAGTAGCCAAGCTTCAAGCTGTGAAAGCTGCAACTGAAATCTCTGAAAAGCAACCTGTGGTAGCTGAAGATCAGGGTGAAAAAATACACAAGGAACCTCAAAAGAAAAAAAAATTTAGATACAAGCTTCATTCAAAGAGAAAATTGGACTTCATTGATGAGGAAATGGAAGATTACATTCCCAAACAGTCTACAACTTCAACTCAAATATCCAAGCCTTCAGAATTGAAGGATGACTTTAAGGTGGATCCTACAAAGAACTTTCATGGTGAGCCAATAGTTCCCAAGGATGAGCCTATAGACTGGGAAAGTCTACCTATTCCTGAACTAAACCTACCAATCTTCAACGAAGCAAAGAAGACAAAGATAAGAGCAATCAAGAAGATCAAGCCTGTGACTCTCAGAACCAAAACCTTAGACAAAGCTCAACTAACTGTCAACAAGAGAGATCTACTATATATCTGTGACATCAAGGAATTTTCAGATATAAATCTCAACTTGGATGAATTGGAAGAAGTAAGAGGGATTGATGCTCATAAACATCTACCTGAAAGACTGGTATTCAAATACAAAGGTGGTAGAGAGATCATATGGCCCGTTCACAGAATTTTCCAAGAAAGTTGTAATGTTTTGATAAAGATCTTCTCATCCTTCAAGAAGAATTTTGGATTCAATGTGACAGCCAAGAAATTGGTTCTAAAGAAGATAGAAGAACTGAGGAGCAGAAAAGCCTCAAATGCACTTCCAAGAACTCTAACAATTCCCTTCACAGGAAGTACAGTGCACTTGAGGCCTTACTAGCTGATGGAATTCATGGATGGAAAAGGTGTTAGAAGATTGTTCAGATTGGATGACCAATTGAGCATCTCTTGCAATGAGACTCTACTGGAACTGCAAGAAAAACTAGATCTGTCAAATGCTGAAGAATTTGAATTCCATAGGCAGCTCCAAAATCAAATAGAGGAAAACAACTGGAAACTTGGGAAGAAATCAAGACCATCAAGAAAATAGAAAACATCTGCTCAGACTAGAGGAGCACCTTGGTAATGATTGTGAGAACTCTTTGTACACTTTACTTTGTCCAAATTTTAATAAGTTTGTAGCACTTACTAGTTTCATCTACTATTATTCAATCTGTATATTTAGGGTGTTTTGTTATAATCAAGTTTCTCTTAATTTATGGCTACAATTCCAGTAGACATAAATTGGAGGAGATTGTTATGAATATGTTGTGAACTTGATGATAAGTTAAATAAAACACCTTAGTAGACTTAACTTAGTGTTTTTGTAGCTCTCGACGGATGTTCTAATATAGTCTTGAAAGATGATCTTTATAGTCCCGACGGATGATAACTGAACATCCATCGAGAGTGTAGCTTATGTAACAATAAGTATTGCAGCATATTTCTGTAAACAACAATATTTTAGTCTAGTAGATTCTGTAGGATTCTCTAAGTCATGTTGACTACTAGATTGATATACAGATTAGGTTGGCTAATTGTAAATATAAGATGTCTTGTAATTCTGTATAAGTGAAATGGAGTCAAGTGACAGACAGGCTTCCAACGGATGATCTACAAAGACTACCGACGGATAATCAATAAGGCTCCCGACGGATGACCAACACAGTCCCGACGGATGATCATAATTCAAAAAGAGCAGTTGATAGTGACAACACGGTCACATGCATTGGGTGTTTGCAAATGGAATGTGGCAGCCTAATTACAGGTTTTAGAGAACAAAGAAGCATTACCATTTCCATGCAAGTATGAAGATATTCAAAGATACTGGAATAGAGTAGTGAAATAACATGAAGTTAGACTAGATATAGTTTGTCTTATTATCTTGTCTTATTGTCATGTAACTTGATATCATATAAACCAAGTGTAGCAAGTAGAACTAATAACTAAGTAAGCATTATTTTTTCAGAGAGATAGAAAAGGTTGTATATGTTAAGAATTTCTCTGTAAGTTTGTAAGTTGACTTGTAAGCAGCTGTGTTCTATTCAAGCATCACAGAGTTCTCATACTAATATATATCTCTAGTGTATAAGTTCAAATCCACCAGAAAGTTTTAAAGCTTTGTGTTTTACTACTTTGTGTTTTGATTTCATTTCAAGTTTCATTCCGCACTTCTTGCAAAATCAAACACTACTATATATATTAAGTAAGAACAGACTTAAAATTGAAAAAGGATCCAGAATTACATTCAACCCCCCTTCTGTAATTTTTGTTGCATTGTTTGGGAATAACAATACTGATAGTAGATTATTCCTTCCCTTAGTGTTATAACCCAAACTCTGACCATTTCTTCATCTAATTGTTGAAAGTAGTCTTCATCTGAGATGCACTAGTTTAGAGGTAGAAAATCACTTTGATTATAACAATTCCAGATGGCCCTCTCAGTAACTTGCAATTTTTTGGTTTTCTCCCAACAAACTTGTAGTGAATTTTGTTTGATGGCTTAACAAAAGGTAGGTTAGAGATTTTCTTGAAAAATGTTTGGTTTGAGGTGATTAGTATTTTCAGAAAGGCGTTAGCAGTTTGTTTGTACAAGTATTTAGGCTTTGAGGTTTGAGGTGGTTTAGTGTTTGAGTTTTTTGTCTTAGAAGGTTAAGCTTGGTTAATTTGGATTTTTAGGGTTTGTTGTTGTGGTTCTGAGCCATCTTGCCTTTTCTTTCTCCTTCTCTCTTCTCCTCTCTTTTGTCATCTCCCTTCTTCTCATCTTGCTTTTTGTCATTCCTACAAGTTGCCCTTGAAGATTGAATTGGATTTGAGTCAAAAGGTGGTTGATCATTTTACTTCTACTCTCATCATCCTTGTCATCCCTTATATTGAATTGTGAGTTTGGCAACATGGTGTCAAAATTCAGTAGATATCTGTCCAGGATCCTTACCATCTCCACATCTTCCGCCTTCTTGTTCTTTTTGTACTTTAGATCAGACTGGATAGTTTTGATCAGCCTCATGTTTGATCTAACATAATTTTTAGGAATAGTAAGTTGTTTGCATTATTTGTTTCTTGGACAGATGTAAGCCACCCCTTTATTTGGATATAGATAGGCCAGGAAAAGCTGATATCTGTGCATTTTTAAGCTCATGAAGCAACTGGGTGTCCTCTGTGATGGCTACATGTACCTTGTCAATCACTACATTTAGCTCAGATGCCCTTAGATTTCTGGATTTAAAAGAGACACTTGAAGGCATCTATCCACACCACCATCATTAATATTGAAAACAATCCTCTTCTGCAAGTAGTTTTTAACATTCACAACCACTGCCCAGATGGAGTTGATAGTCTTGGTCAATGCTCTTTTGTATGTGATGTAGTTGTTTTGAAGAGACATCCTTAGGACTACAAGAAGTTCACGAAATTCTTGATCTTGATTTGGTCCTTCTACAGCCTTGATGATTCTGTCTTTTCCTACATCTGGAAATTGTTGAGTTTTTAAAGAACTTTGACCATGTTGAATTGATGTAACATGCTTCTTAGATTTAGATTTACCAGCATCCTTGGATTGTTGAATCCTAGCTTCAATCTCCCCCTTAGTCTTGGGAACATGCATGATGAGGGGAGTTGGTAATTCCGGCCTCACAGACTCAGGAAGTGCAGGCAATGAAATATTGAGCTTGCCCATGATGGCTCCCAAAGTAACAAAATTATTCATTTGTAAGTGCTTGTGGGAGTCCACCAAGGCTTGAATGTCTGCCTGTTGACTGTGTACCAGTGTAGTGAGAGCATGCACTTGAGCTGTGAGGTTGTCATTGGAGGATTGCAGAGTTGATACTTGACCTTGAAGAGCTTGAATTTGGATATTTGTAGATGTGGAGGTAGGTGGTTGAGAGCTTGAAGCTACTGAGGATCCAAAAGTTTCTTTTACAGCTTGTTTGATACCCTCCATAAGCAGTGTATATGGCTCATATCTTCTTTGGTGAAGCTGGTTTAACTTGAGCTTTGTGTCATTTGAACTTGTTATTTGTTCTTGAACCACCTCATGGAAAGCAATGAAAGACTGTCTAAGATTTTTGACATCTTTTTCTACAGAATTCAGATCAAACCTTGCCATTTGGTCAATAAAATGGTTAAACTTTGAGGTGATCTTGACTTGAGAAGGTATGATCTCATCCATCTTCTCTCTTACCAACTTCCTTACTTTGTCTTCATGACCAGCCAACTTTAGTTCTAGATATTTACCAAATAGGCGAAAAGTCTTGAGTTGAGCTTTGTAAATTTCAGTGATTGCATCATAGATATCTTGTGGAGTCAAGGCCTTGGCATTACTTCCCAGAATTATGACATATTCATCTCTAAAGCTAGCCAGGACCTGATCCATCTCCAAAGAAAAATCCTTTGACAGCCAAACATCTACATTTCCATCTTTCTCAGCTTCATTAACAATTTTCTCCTTCTGCTTTTCAACTTCTTCATTGTATATTAGAAGAATGGCTTGATAATCCTGGTTTCTCATTCTGAAGTAAGTAGATGGTTTGAAATGTTGGCTAGTCCAGAAATCTGCTCAACAAGAAGACCATTTACAGTTGTAGGTTGAGAGTCAGTTGTTTGCAGCCATTGTGAATAAGGTGTGGTTGTTGAGGTTGAGAAGTTGAAGGTTGATTTGTTGGGTGTGAGGGTGATAAGGTAACAAAACCACCTGTGACATGAGTCACAGTTTGACTCACAACCTCTACTGTGTTTATGACAGGGTGTTGTCCTCCACTTGTGGTGGGAACCTCCAGTTGAATTGGAGAGAATTTGATTGGGTTACTGTCATGTGCACCAGCCTCAAACCCTTGTGCTTCTTGCAAAGCACTGTCACATGAATGTGATATACTTGCCTCTCCCATACCAGGGTCATTGGCAATTGTACTCCCAGCTTTAATTGTTAGAGCAATTTCAGCTAGGGTTTTGAGGGAAGTTGTTCCTGTGACAGGAACCACCAATTGAATTGGAGAGGATTTAGATAGCTCCCCCTCAGGAGTACTACCCTCAAACCATACAATCTATGAAGGCTGATTTGCACATAAAGGTGCATTTGTAACAACCATGGGGTCTTCAGTAAACACTGATGAATCCCCCATATTTGTGATGGTGTCATCAAGGACTACCCCAGCTAGTAGCCTCTCACCATCTAAATTTGGTATCTAGGTGGTGAGCAAGGCTTCTTGAACCAAGTCACTTGAGTGAGATTGCACTTGAGAAATAGGTTCAGGTGCTATGTAGGAAGAAGAAATTTGAGAGATAGAGATTTGTTGATCAGAAATGAGTACTGGCAGCTCCCCCTGAATAGATGAGGGAGCTTCAAGGGATGTGCTCTCCTTGTGTGTGCCTTCCTTATTTCTCCTTCCATACACTTGAATTTGTTCAGGTGATGGTTGTGCAAACTCTATACAGGGTGCATTTGGGCTAATGCTCTTTTCAATAGAGACATCCTTTTTAGATAGTGCCTCTAGAGTCTGTTTAAGTCCCTTATTTATAACTACATTCTTTTGAGAGGATGTAGAGGTGGCTTGAGTGGTCAGCTCCAAGTTTTTAGCCTTCTTTGATTTCTTGACCAAAAATGACTTAGTTTCTGTGGTTTCCTCACCACTCTTATTTATGATTGTTGGGTTTGCCTGCTTTCTCTTCTTTTTACTCACCTCACCCTTTTAAGAGGATGAAGTGGTTGGTTTCCTAGCTTCTAGTGGTATAGAAGAAGTGGTCTCAGCTTGGGAAGGTCCCTGTTGGTTATCCTGTATTTATACTTCTACAGGTTCAGGGATCATAGTTGTACTAGATTGTGCATTTGATCTCATATCAGGCATGGGATAAGGGTAAGTCTTAAACCTCTCCATCATAAATGGAGTGATTTTCAGACTTACAGTTACCTTATTCTTTTTAGTAAGTGAGCCAAATATAATTTTGGACACTTGCTTACAATTGCCTATTTTTGTGCTATCTATACCATTAAGCAAATATATGTCTGATACTTTATGATTTAAAGTAGACATAATAAATCTAGGAAAGAAAACTTCCTTACCTCTTACAACTATGGGCATTGTTAGCTTGGTAGCAACTTCTTCCAGGATCAATATACCAACATTCAAGTGTCTGGTGTGGGCTATTGAGAACACCAACTTCGGCACCACACTTGAGATGTTGTCATATCCTGTCTTTCTGTATGTGAAGGCCCTCACTATATAATCAAACACAAAGGACCATTCCTTCCTTAGGTTTGTTCTGTTCAGACTTGCTAGGTTGATCCTGCCACCATAGTTGATGAGATCCATGAACTCAGCAAGCTCATCCTGTGTTGGCACCTCCACTAGATTTGCAGTTGGAAGACCCAAGGCTGCATTCACATCTTGCTCATTAAACTCTAATTGTTGACCTCCAATTGTGCAAGTCACCATCATGGACACAGAGTTATCATTCATAACAGTCCTTACTATATTTTTTGTCCAGAACTCATATAGGACATCCAAGTACAGGATTGGGTTAGCAGTTAAAACACCTGCAAGATAGGATTCAGGAAAAAGATTGACAAACCCCTTGAAACTATCAGGGTCTTGATTATCATCACTGAAAGCAATGTGATTGGTTCCTTGTTTGGGGATTTCAGCTATAACAAGATTGAGTGCCATTGTTGTTGAGTAAGAAGGAATGAGTAAGATTTGAGAGAGAAAAAGCTTAAAACGAGAGAGAAATCGGTTTGGAATTCAAAAATCTAGGTCACTTAGAGTTCTCGAAGGCGTAAGTATGTGTATGTCGAGATGTCTGAGTATTTATAGTAAAAGCAAATGACTTGTTGAGAACTCAAAAATAAACGTAGGGAATTTATTTATCGAGAAGTCATTTTGAAAAGAGAATTACATATCGAGAAGTCATTTTAATTTACTCTTTTAGAGAACTAAAACCGACTTGTCAAGATGTCAAATAAATACTCAGTTTGTCCTAAAATGGACTGAATTGTTTCCAATTTTTATTTGAATAAATCCAAAATAAAATCAGAATAATTTTGCCATAAGTTTTTTACTAAAATAATTTATTGAATTAAATTATTCCAGTTATGAGTTATTTATAAGTATGAAATTCTACTTGTAGAGAACTCTGTGAGCTAACACTAATAGAGAACTCTATAATGACTTATGGATAAGTCATAATAAAGCTTATCGAGAAGTCATTTTGAAAAGTCAGAAAATTGACTTATCAAGAACTCACTCGAGAAGTCTTAAAATGACTTGTCCATAAGTCAATTAGACTTATCGAGAACTCAGTTCTTTATATACTTTTGATTATTAGATTCTACCTTGTGCTAATTTTACATATTGAGAATGTAAATCAACACTTAAACAGTTTTCTTAGAATTAAAAAAAATTCCAAGCTAAGTTTGAATTTAAAAAAAAATAAATATGCAGAGATTTCTGAAATATTTATAATTCATATTTCAGTTAATATCAATTAATTAAATGAATTTTGATTTATTAGAAATTAATCTGCTGCAAAACATTAGATGAGTTCTTACCTTAGCATGAAGAATTAATCATTCCAATTTCACCTACAACTCTAGTGAAAGTTGCTTCATCCAAAGGTTTAGTAAAAATGCCAGCTAATTGTTTTTCTGTTGGAACAAAAATGAGCTCAATGGTAATATTTGCAACATGTTCTCTAATAAACTGGTACCTTACATCAATGTGCTTTATTCTAGAATGATTAACTGGATTAGCCACAATAGATATATCACTAGTATTGTCACACATAATTGGAATTTTGTGTAACATTAGGCAATATCCATTAGCTGATTTCTAATCCAAAGCACTTGAGCATAACAACTTCCAAGAGCTTTGTATTCATCCTCGGCTATAGAAGTTGATACAAATTGTTGTTTCTTGCTATACTAGGATACAATTCTTTGTCCAAGAAACTGACATCTTCCACTAGTGCTCTTACTGTCAACCCTGCATCCAACAAAATCTGTATATGTGTATCCAACAGCTTCAAAACCAGTTCCCTTAGGATACCATAATCCCAAGTTTAGACTCCCCTTCAAGTATCTGAAAATCCTCCTAACAACCATCAAATGTGATTCTTTTGGATTGGCTTGAAATCATGCTCACAGATATATTGCAAATATGATGTCTGGTCTACTTATAGTTAATTAAAGCAAAGATCCAATCATTCCTCTATATCTTGAGATATCTACACTTTTTTCCTTTTTATCTTCATCCAACTTCGTAGTTGTAGACATAGGTGTACATACATGTGAACAATAAACCATACCAAACTTTTTCAATAAATCTTTAACATACTTACTTTGGCTGATGAAGATTCCATCACTTTTTTGACTGACTTGAAGTCCAAGAAAGTAAATTAATTCCCCCATCATACTAATTTCATATTCACTCTGCATTAGCTTAGAGAATATTTGGCAAAGCTTTTCATTTATAGAACCAAAGATAATATCATCCACATAGATTTGAACTAGGATCATATCATCACCATGTTTCTTGTAGAAGAGAGTCTTGTCAATATTACCTCTAGTGAATCCATGCTTAATCAAAAATTCTGACAGTGTGTCATACCAAGCTCTAGGTGCTTGTTTTAGTCCATAGAGAGCATTGAGTAACTTGTATACAAAATTTGGAAATTCTGGATCTTCAAAGCCAGGTGGCTGTTGCACATAAACCTCTTCTTCTAACTCACTATTAAGGAATGCACTTTTCACATCCATTTGATATACCTTAAAATTTGAATGTGCAACAAATGCAAGAAAAATTCTTATTACTTCAAGTCTTGCAATTAGAGCAAAAGTTTCATCATAATCTATTCCTTCTTCTTGTGAGTAGCCTTTTGCAACCAACCTTGATTTGTTTCTGGTGACCATCCCATTTTCATCCATTTTGTTCCTGAACATCCACTTTGTTCCAATTATACTTCTGTTCTTTGGTGCAGGAACCAGTTTCTAAACTTTATTTCTCTCAAACTGATTTAGCTCCTCTTGCATAGCAGATATCCAATCAGGATGAAGAATGGCTTCTTCAGTTTTCTTTGGCTCAAATTATGAAAGTAAACATGCATGAAGGCATTCATTTACAGTTGCACTTCTAGTCCTTGCTCCAGCAGTTAGATCACCAATAATTCCTTCTCTAGTGTGACTTCTATCCAACTTTCTGGTATGAGTTTGTTGACTTGAGTTTTCTGTTCTTCACCATTGGCATGACTTGCAGAACTTTCCTCTCTTTCTCCCCCTGAGTTTGTGCTATCAAATTCAGGAATGCATTTTTTGACAGTGTGTGATACCAAGCTCTCGGTGCTTGCTTTAGTCCAAAAAAGCTTTGAGTAGCTTGTACACAAAATCTGAAAATTCTGGATCTTCAAAACCAAGTGGCGGTTGCACATATACTTCTTCTTCCAACTCACCATTAAGGAATGCACTATTTACATTCATTTGATATACCTTGAAATTTGAATTTGCAACAAATGCAAAAAATATCCTTATTGCTTGAAGTCTTTCAACTGGAGCACAAGTTTATCATTTCATCATAGTCAATTCCTTTCTCCTGTGAGTAGCCTTTTGTAACCAACCTTGCTTTATTTCTGGTGACAATTCTATTTTCATCTATTTTGTTCATGTACACCCATTTTGTTCCAATTACACTTCTATTCTTTGGTGCATGAACTAATTCCCAAACTTTGTTTCTTTCAAACTGACTTAGCTCTTCTTGCATAGCAGTTATCCAATCAGGATCAAGTAGATCTTCTTCAGTTTTCTTAGGCTCAACTTCTGAAAAAACATGCATAAAGACATTCATTTACAGTTGCACTTCTAGTCCTTACTCCAACAGTTGGATCACCAATAATTGATTCTCTTGTGTGACTCATATCCCATTTTCTGGTATGAGTTTGTTGACTTGAGTTTTTTGCATTTTCTTCACCATTGCCCTGACTTGCAGAACTTTCTCCTCTTTCTCCCCATGAGTTTATACTATCAAATTCAGGTATTTGAGATGAGCTTCCATTCTCATGATTCACTTGTTCAGTTGACTCTTCATCTATTTTATATATTGTGTTGACTTCAGCTTCATTTTCAGGATCACTATCAATGTTGAGATTTTCAAATTTCAGGGTCTCGGCTTCATTTTTATCAAGGCATTCCAAACCTGGACACTTGTCATCATCAAAAGTTACATCTGTGCTTTCCATAATTTTCTTTTGTTCAAGCACATAGAATTTATAGGAAGTTCTCTCCTAATGAATATCCCAGAAAAATTGCTTCAAAAACTTTAGAGTCAAATTTTCCCACATATTCAGAGTTGTCTTTCAGAATATAACACTTGCTTCCAAACACATGAAGATGCTTTACAGTAGGCTTTCTTTTAGATAAGATTGAGTAGGGTGATTTTCCAAGATTCTTGTTAATGAGATATCTGTTTTGAGTGTAGCATGAAGTATTGACAAGTTCTTCCCAAAAATTAGTTGGAAACTTGGCATCTTGCAGCATTGTTCTACCAGACTCCACTAATGTTCTATTCTTCCTTTCAACAACAACATTCTGTTGAGGTGTCCTAGCTGCTGAGAATTCTTGAACAATGCCCTTATTTTAGCAGAATTCAGTTAAAGTTATATTTCTGAATTCCGTGACATTGTCAGTCCTCAATCTTTTCACACATTTCTGATCTTCAACATGTTTCTCAATCTTCTTATGCCATAGTTTTCTTTGCTCTACAGATGCCTTGGTGTAGAAGCAACAAATTCCATCCTTATTTGCTGAGTCCAAGTTTGAAACAAATAAGCTTCATTTCCTCGCTTCTTTCAGAGAAACTTCACCAGTTTTCTTACTGATAAAAGTGCATTCTTCTTTGTTAAATAAAACTTGAAACCTTTTTCTGCAATTTAGCTGACACTGAAAAGATTCACTTCAAGACCAGCTACTAGTGCTACATTTTCAATGACAACATTTCCAGAAATCAATTTGCCATATCCCATTATGAAACCTTTGTTGTTGTCTCCAAAAGTCACTAATGGGCCAGCCTTCTCCTCAAACTGTGACAGCATGGCCATATCACCTGTCATGTGTCTTGAGCATCCACTGTCTATGATCCATATGACTTTCTTCTTTTTTCCCTGTACACAATGAGTTTAAGTGTATTCTGAGTTTGATGATTCAGAAAGAATAGAGTTCATAGAATAATGTGCATTGTCCTTTTTAGATGAAGACTCAAAATTGATTTCTTTAAGATCAACTCTCAGCTTGTGGCAACTTGTCATTACTTTTATGTTGCAAGGTATGCAATCAAACTTGTCACAGAATGATTATGGATCTTCAGTTTTTTCTTTATTGTATTTTTATGCTCCTACTCCTGGCTTACTAGCAACCTTTTTGCAAAGGCGAGTTAGATGATTCATAGAGCCACATTTTTGACATTGTTTTCTTGGAACATCTGCAACATAAGAAAAATTGTTGCTCTTATTTATCCCAAACTTTCCATTTCTATTCTTCTTCTTCTTTCTTGCATCTTCAATTTGCTTTTTCTTGACAGGTGTCTTGGAATTTTGGTAGACCATGGGCTTATTTTCAGCTTTGGAAATTGGAGTTGTTTTTGTATTTTTCTTCTCATTATCTTCATCAGCAATTTCTTGCTTTATGATCAACTCTTCTTCACTGAAATATGCTTTACATGCTTTGAACATAGGTGATCCAACCTTTCTCAGCATAGCTGGGACATCTTCATTTTTTGTTGTTTTTCCTTTATCACCTATAGCCTTTTTGGTGCTATTCAAAGAATCACAATCAAGACCAATAGCAATGTTAGCACATGACTTATTTTTCTCATGGTACTGACCAACCAACTCAGATGCATTTCTAAATGATTTTAGCTTTACCTTATTCTTCTCAATCTTTTCTCTTAACATAGTTTCAATCTCATTTGCACACTTTAGCTTGTTTTTCAAATATTCATTTTCTTGCTTGACTGAATCAAGCTCCACAAGCAGTAGATCCATCTTTTGTTTCTCACACTCAAGCTTCTCATTTTCTTTTGTTAGCCTATTGAGTTCCACAGTAGCTTCCACTAAGCTAATGTATATATGAAACATCTCCACACTAATCTTTTCCACAGTCTCCTTATATTGACTAGCATTTAAATCAATAGTGGTTAAAGTTGGTACCTTTGATTTTGAAGTGGATGCTTCTCCATGCTAAAAAACCATGAGTGCATAGTTTTCAACCTCTTCATCCTCATCATTAACATCAGTATCATCCCAACTCTTTCCTTCTGCAATATATGCTTTTCCAGACTACTTTTTTAAGAGAGCTTCATACTTTGCTTCCAATTCAAGATAGGCTTTGTTTTTCTTCACCTTTTTAGGCTTTCTGCATTCAGTAGAAAAGTGACCCAACTCATCACAGTTGAAGCACCTTATCTTTTATCTATCCATAGATCCTGTTTTATAGCCACCTTTGCTAACTGAATTGTACTGAGTTTTTGGTTTCCAATTGTTGTTGTTGGAAGATTGTCCCTTGCCTTTGAAAAACCTTAGCTTCTTGACTCTTATGTTGGAGAATTTCCTAGCCAAGTAAGCCATGGACTAGTCCATTTCATCTAGCTGATCTAAGGTATAATATTCATCATCCTCCAGCTCCAATATAACTTGTTTCTGAGGTCCTTTGTTCTTTTGGTCCATAGCTTGAACAACTGAAACTTGATCATCTTGCTCATCTTCACTTTCTTCTCTATCATTCACAATCAAAGCACTTGAACCATCAACAACATGACCATGATGTGCTTTTAATGACTCTCTTTGCATCATTTCAAGTTCATAAGTTTTCAAGATTCCATATTGGACTTCCAAAGTTATTTTGGTTAAATCTCTTCCTTCTCTAATAGCTGATATTTCTGTTGAAGATGGTCGGGAAGAGTTAGCAGGAACTTTAGGTTAACCTCCTCAGCTTCACAATATTTAGCATGTAGCTGCAAGTCATTTATCAATTTATTGACCCTTTCAAAAACTTCAGCGATTCCTTCTTTTGGTTTAGCCATAAACCATTCATACTGAGACACCAGAATCCTCCTTTGGTTTGACCTAACCTTCTCTGTTCATTCACATAAGATCTCTATCTTCTTCCAGATCTGTTTGGCTGTGTCACAGTTGACAATGTTGTTGTACATTACATTGTCAAGTGACTCTATTAAGATCAACTGCAAGCCACTATCCAGAGAGACTTTCTCTTTTTCAGTTTCATTATATTCTGAAGGATCCTTAGGAGCATAATGTGCTGGAATGACCATGTCTCCATCTGTAGATTCCTCAACTCTTACCATGGGGGTGAAAGGCCCATTCCTGAGGATCTGAATGTATAAGGGATTGGCCATCCTGATGAACAATAACATTTTCTTCTTCCATAATGTGTAGTTAGATCTATCAAAGGTGGGGATTTTGATACTGCTCAGCTTTTGTGTATTCATTTTTCCAAGATCTTTAATCTATTTGCTTTCAAACTTTTATCTGATACCACTTGTTGGGTAATGAATACAACACGGGGGGGGGGGGGTGAATGTGTTTTAGATAATTTTAATGGCTTTTTTAACTATTGTGAATGGTGAACAAAGTAATCTGTCTTATAGAGATAATTTGCTTTAACAGGAATAATAAAACATGCCCTTGAACACACTATCTTTAAAAATTTACTTAATTTTATATTAAAATCAAATATGTCTTGCTACAAAAATTTTGGGTTCTTTGTTGATAAAGAACTCAACTTCTTTCTTGAGAGTTACAAGATTTTCTAGATCTGTTTTGTTACAAAAAAACATCCAGTGTTTACTTTATAGATCAATAAACACTGGTTTTACACAACATGCAATAGCATGTACTAAACCCTACTTTAAGTTAACTAAAACTTTCTATTTCCGGCTTAGTGTATCTTTGCAAATCGTGCATGTCTATGATTTTTCTTTGTCAGTTAATCTTGGATTTTGATCTTGTACTCATCAAGCTGCTTTTTGTAGACTTTTCAAATCAGTAATTGATTTGCTTGTTGATTGATAATCTTGGATATTTAACTGTTCTGCATTTTGTACTTTGAGTTTAATATCGAGATCTCCAATTTGTCATATAGAGAACTCGACATCTCGATAAGTATAATGGCTTATCGAGATCTCTTATTACTCAATAGTTGTTTTGACTTATCGAAGTCTCTGAGTTCTCTATAAGAGAATTTAGCTTGTCGAGATCTTTAAATTTCTGCGTATGGAATTGACTTTTCGATATCTTCAATCTCCATGTATTTAATTTGACTTGTTGATATCTCTGAGTTCTCTAGTGCAGAAGTGACTTGTCGATATCTCAGAGATCTCTAGTGATATTTTGACTTGTCGATATCTCTAAGATCTCTAGTGATAATTTGACTTGTCGATATCTCCAATCTTCATGTTTTCATTTAGCTTGTCGATAACTCTGAGTTCTCTAGTAGCTTTTTCTTGACTTTTTGATAAGTCATTCCAGAGTTCTCAAATGGCTTCTCTATAACACTTACTCTATGACTTGTAGATTTATTGACTTAGAATGTTTTTTCCAAAACATATTTATTCAACTCCAAGATTATTCACACTTTCTCTGAGGCATGATCTTCTTCCAGAGTTTATTCTTAGTCTTGTTATAGTACAAGCATATCTTGCACTACAAGATTCAAGTGTTTCAGTTATAAGAAGAAATTTAAGATATAAGATATATGATATTTAAGATTGAGTGTGAATAACTTTCTTGGTGAGAAAAAAAAAAGTTTCAAGAATTTGAATCGAATATAATACTCAAAGATTATAATTCTCATTGGTTAAGAATTAAACCTTTCAAAAATTTATTCCTAAACAGCAGTTACTTCCTGTAATGCGCTGAAACTGTACTGTAGTGAACATATGAACTTAAACAGAGATTAGTTTATCACATGCACTATGAAAAATATCTATAATTAAGCATGCAGTACTGATTTTAATATGAACAGTCAGAATCATTCAAGCACAAATAAGACAATAATCATTCATTCACTTAAAGAGTCAAAGAAGGCAAAAATATTTTCATTAATAATTAAAAAACATAGTACAAGATTTTATAAAATTTTAAGCATAAAACCCTAAAAAATTCTAACTACTAGGACTTCTTCTTCTTTTTAGCTTGCTCTGCCCTCATCGCCCTGTGTTGATAAATCCTACTCATTGTCCTTGTAATAAAAATGATATTCTCTTACAGCTCAAGAGCTGCTCAACGAAAATGTTCCGCAAGTTCAGCAAGAAGAACTTCTCCGGTGAAGAAATGCAGTTCCAACTGATCATCCCAAGAGAGACGATCATACACTGAGTTTGGAACTTCAGTTGGGTGATAAATTTCACCACCAATATGATCCTTAAGTCTGTATGGATCAAATTACATCTTTTCATCATTTGGATTGAAGATTGGCATGTACCATCCACCGTTACGATTGTAGAATTGGGGTTGAGCCATTTTTGATGAGTGTTTGTGAAGTTTCGGACAAAAGATTTGAGAAGATAAGGAGTTGTGTATGAAAAGACAGTGAAAAGTTTTGAAAGTGGAGGATGTGAATTTATAGCAGAGGAGATGGAAACTGAAAAGACTTTTTAATTAACCATGTAATAATTAATCATAATATATATACACGATTATGTGTATCTAGATAAATAAAAAGTAATCTCTCTATTCAGATTCATATTCCCAATGTGAGTACTCAAGTGTTATTAGATACTCACTTCAGTAGCTAACCCATTTAAGCAATTAAAAGATATTCCATTAACTCACTGTTTAATTAAAAATAACGTGTAACCATTTATTTCAAATAAATTCAAAATAATCAATGAAATATAACAGTCAATCAAGGTTTAACCATTATCAGCATTGTAATTACGACTACCGGGATTTATCAGTCAACACTGGTTTGACCAATATCAGAATTTATCAACTACTAATAGGATCTGTTAGTCAAAGCAAGTTTAACTAATAACAGAGCATGTACGCATAATCAGTAGTTCAATATACAGTTTTCAGATAGGATTCGTAGAAGATAACTGCATGTTATCATGGCATCAAGATTTAGCTTAATAATCAGTTTCTAACAAGTACTAACATGACATAATAAGAAATCATGTTTCAAAATATCAGCAGTCTTAATTATCAGAGTTTGAGAATTGTCCTGATATCATTCCCAATTCATTCACCAATCTTGTTAAAGTAGCTTCACAGAGAGGCTTGGTGAAAATATCTGCTACTTGTTGATCTGTTGGAACAAAGACCAATTCCACTGTACCTGCTTCCACATGTTCCCTTATGAATTGGTACCTGATGCTGATGTATTTAGTTATTGAATGTTGTACAGGATTTCCTGTCATTGCAATAGCACTTTGATTATCACAATATATACGAATAGCAAAATAATCTAACCCATAATCCAGTAACTGATTCTTCATCCATAGAATCTGAGCACAAAAGCTTCCTGCAGCAATATATTCTACTTCTGCAGTTGACGTGGAAATTGACTTTTGTTTCTTGCTAAATTAAGAAACCAATCTACCACCAAGAAATTGGCAGCTTCCAGAAGTGCTTTTCTTGTCTATTTTGCATCCTGAAAAATCAGCATCTGAATATCCAATTAGCTTAAAGTATAAATTTCTAGGATACCATAATCCCATATGTATGGTGCCTTTGAGATACTTAAAAATTCTTTTCACAACTAATAGATGTGGTTCTCTAGGATCAGTTTGGAACCTTGCACAGAGACATGTAGCATACATGATATCAGGTCTACTAGAAGTCAGATATAGGAGTGAGCTAATCATACCTCTATAGCTAGTTATATCTACTGAAAAACCAATATTTAAATCTAACTTGGTTGCAGTGGCCATGGGAGTTGATGCAGTTGGGCAGTCTTGCTTTCTGAATATTTTGAGTAAATTCCTGATGTATTTGGATTGATTTAGGAAGATCCCTTCATCAGTCTGTTTAACTTGTAACCCCAGAAAGTAACTCAATTCTCCCATCATACTCATTTGATACCTGGACTGCATTAGCTTTGCAAATCTCTCACAGAGTTTATCATTAGTAGATCAAAAAATGTTATCATTAACATATATCTGTACTAATAAGTCATTACCATGGTATTTATAAAAGAGATTTTTGTCAATCGTACCTCTTGTGAAACCACTTTCTAGCAGAAATAGAGCAAGTGTTTCATACCAGGCCCTTGGAGCTTGCTTCAATCCAGAGAGTGCTTTATCCAGTAAGTAGACATGACCTAGATACCTTGGATCAATGAACTCTGGAGGCTATTCAATATAAACTTCCTCTTCCAGTTCTCCATTTATAAATGCACTTTTCACATCCATTGGGAACACCTTAAACTTCTTGTGAGCAGCATAGGAAAGAAAGATTCTACGTGCCTCAAGCCTTGCAACTGGAGCAAATGTCTCATCATAATCAATTCCTTCTTATTGTGAATAACCCTTTGCAACTAGTCTTGCTTTATTCCTTGTGATAATGCCCTCACTGTCAGTTTTTTTTCTAAACACCCACTTTGTGCCAACTACAGATATGTTCTTTGGTCTTGGCACAAGAGTCCAGACTTTGTTCATTTCAAATTCATTTAGTTCCTCTTGCATTATTGTAACCCATTCAACATCTTGCAGAGCTTCTTCCACCTTCTTGGGTTCAATTTGAGATATAAAAGAATGGTAGAGACATTCATTCTTAGTGGCTTTTCTAGTTCTTACACCACTGTAAGGGTTTCCAATGATTAAGTCAGGTGAGTGTGACTTAGACCATTTTCTTACAGATGGAAGTTGACTCTTTGAAGATGAACCTCCCCTTGATTCATGAACTCTCTATTATTTCTTTGATTAGTACCACTGTTATTTCCTGATGCTCCCTATGAATCAGTGTTCCCATTGTTATCAGTATTTTACTCATCGGAGTTTGAGGAATTTGAGTCTGATGATCTTTCTACTGATGTTTCTTGAGTTGAATCACTTGTAGTAGTCCCTGGATTTGAATCATATTGCTCCCCCTCAACATATGCTTCAGTGTTAGAATAATTTCCACTATTATGTGGAACATTAGAGCTTTGAGTGATATCAGGATTTATTGTATCAGAGTCGGGATTTAAAAGTTCAGCAAAAGGTACTTCATTTTCAAATTTCAGTTTGTTATGGTCATCTGCATCTTCTAGACCTGTTATCTTCTTGTCATCAAAAGATACATGTATAGATTCCATGACTGTTCTTGTTCTCAGATTATAAACTCTGAAGGTTTTTGTGGACAATAGATATCCCACAAAAATTCCTCCATCAGCTTTTAGATCAAACTTGGTCAGCTGCTCCGGATGAGTTTTGAGAACAAAACACTTACAACCAAAAATGTGAAAGTACTTCAAATTTGGCTTCTTTCCCTTCACCATCTCAAATGGTGTTTTCCCATGCCTGTTGATCAATGTTGCATTTTGTGTAAAGCGAGCAGTTTGTACAGCCTCATCCTAGAAGTAGGTAGGAAATCTTGCTTATTCTAACATGGTTCTTGGAGCTTCTATGAGAGTTCTATTCTTTCTTTCAACAAATCAGAGTTCCAGGAGCAGAAAACTCTTGTTTGCAGAACTCTTCCATAGAGCTATTCTTGAATTCAGTTCCATTATCACTTCTGATGATCTTTATTTTATATGTTGATCCTTTTTCCAGCTCCCTCACATGATCAAGAAGAATGGATGGAGATTCATCCTTGGTGTGCAGAAAATACACCCATGTGTATCTTGTATATTCATCAACAATTATAAGTGCATATTTCTTCTTGGCAATTGACATAACATTCACTGGACCAAAGAGATCAATATGAAGTAGATGATATGGTTCAATAACTGAGGATTCAATTTTATTCTTGAAAGATGTTTTCCTTTTCTTGAATTTCTGGCATGAGTCACATAAGCCTTTAAGAGTAAACACTGCATTGGGCAATCCTCTCACAAGATCATTTCTCATAAGTTCATTGATATTGTTGAAGTTGAGATGAGAAAGTCTTTTATGCCAGTTCCAGCTGTCTTCCACAAATGCTCTACTTAGTAGACAAACTTCTGATTCATCAGAACTTGTGGAGACCCTGGCTTCATATAAACTACCATGTCTTACACCAGTCATTGCAATCTTGCCATCAGACTTACTGACAATTTCACAATGCTCCTCATAAAAGTTGACATGGTAACCTCTGTCACAGATTTGACTCACACTGATCACATTATGCTTAAATCTTGCAACTAGAGCTACATTTTCAATGATGACATTTCCAATTTTTATTTTTCTACATCCCAAGATTTTTCCTAAGTTTCCATCTCCATAAGAAACACTTGGGCCAGCTTTATCCTCAAATTCTAATAGCAGGGATTTATAACCAGTCATGTATCTTGAGCATCCACTGTCCAAAACTAGAGTATTCCTCTTGTTACCCTGCAAACAGTAATTGGAATCAGTTAGTGTTTTTAAGGATCTAGAATTGCTTGGATCTTTTGGCCTTTTTAAGTTTGTTAACATATGCAACCGAAGACTTTTTATCAGAGTTTATGTTAACATCCTTAATATCAGTATTTATACATGCGGAAACAGATTTTGCTTTTATTAAAGAGGGTTTCAGTTTATAATAGTCATAATATAAACCGTGATACTCTTTACATGTATAAATAGAGTGTCAAACACTACCACAATGAAAACAAGGACTCTGTGGTTTATATCTAACTGTTCTATTCCTAAACTCTGATTTGGAAGGAACATCATTTATCTCTTTATTCTTTCTACAAGAATTAGCAAGATGATTAGTGCTACCACAGTTTGAACAAGCCTTTCTAGGTGCATTAGGAGGAGTTACATAGTTTCCATTCTTATTAACACCTACCTTTCCATTCTTATTTTTCTCTTATCTTTCATGTGTAAATTCTTCAGCTTTTTTTTAAGCTGTTTCTGAGTCATTGAACCAATATTTACTGATTTTGTTTGAACCTGTTCACTCTTATCAGTAATTAAGTTTGATCTAGGTGTTGAGGTTATACCTTTATCATGGATTGACTTGACAGTTTTAGCACTTGGATTAAACTTAATGGTCTTTATTTGAACCTTTTTCAGTTTGACCTTGCTATCAGTTTTTATTGGTTCCGTCTTCTTAGTTTCTTTTCCAATATTCTTATTAGAATTAGATCTAGCAGAATATCCTAATCCTGATCCCTAATAACCATTCTCTAAAATTTCCTGAGTTGTTTTTCCTGAGTTAGTCCAAAGTTTAATAACTTCTCTTTCTTTAGCTAACTCCTTTTCTAGATAAGCATGTTTTTCTAACAATTTATCTTTAACATAAACAACATTATCTCTTTATTTTTGAATTTTTAGCATGGAAAGCAACTCAATTTCTAGGTGATCATTCATGTTCTTCACTCAGAGTTTTCACTCTTGATTCTATTATTCTCTAAGGTTTGATCCATATAACTAACATGCAGATCTTAAGAAAAAATCTTAATTTATAGATATCATCAGTATCAAAAGCAAGAACAGTCTGAGGTCTTCTTGAGTAAGTATTGTCCTCCTGTTCTTCTTAATAGCAGTTGTGCCTTGACACTTTACTTCTAAAGCATCTCACGTCTCTTTTGCTGTCTTACATTCAATAATCTTATTGGACATAACACTATCAAGACTGCTGTGCAAGATGTGTCTGACTTTAGCATCCTTCATAATAGATGAAAGATCTTCTGGAGTGTTGTCCTTTCTTTCTTTGTCAACCATCTTTTATGGTTCTCCTGCAACAGAAACAACTACCTTCATTGGTTTATGAGGACCATCATAAATCCTGCTTAGATATTCAAGATCCGTGGCTTCCAAGCACATAGCCATCCTGACTTTCCAGATTGGATATTCATGTATCTTCAGGATTGGCACCTTGATGACTTCATACCTACTATTGTTGCTGCTGATCTATGATGTGGCTAAAGGTGGTGGTTGTAGATTCTGTGATTCTTCTTCTTTGTCTGACATTGAAAAATTTATTTTCTGATATTAAACTATTTGTATATCAACAACAAGCTCTTATTCCAATTGTTAGGTCTGTAATCAACTGTAGAAGGGGGGGTGAATTCAATTTATGCAATCAATTCGACAAAGCTTCAACAGAATCAACAGTTTTTATATTAGCAGATAAAAACTGATTACAAACATACTCTCTCAAAAGGATGAACAAAAATCCTGGAGAACTGCTAGGTTATGCGAATGATATAACAATGTTCGCAATGCTTATAGCATGAACCTAATATATGCTTTATATAGAGCACAACTACACAATCAAATAAGGAATCATATTCTATTACAATAAGGAAACCTATCCATATATAATTGCTTCTGAGATAAAGTCTTTCACCATCTTGAATTCTTGCTTTCCTTTTCCTCCTCAAATATCTACTGAAGTGACAAATCCTGATGATATCATCTGCTGATCATCAAGTACTGATATAAGTACTGATGACATCACTCTTCAGTAAATACTGATATAAGTCCTAATAAGAACTTCTGATAGTTTATGTCCATATATCATCAGTTATATCTAACATAGAATTATAATAAGTGGAAGTTGTTTAGTTAAGAACGGCTTTGAACTTTATTTGAAATGTAATAAAATAGTTAATACTCATACTGCCACATTTTTTTGGCAAGGGTTACTTTTGTGATGGTTTGCTTTTGATAAATGTTGAAACCGTTTTGAGTGATTTTATTAATGATAGTGTTGCACCTTCTGTTAATTGTATTGAACCATCTGATTTATGACACTTATGACTTGTCATTTAAATTTTGGTGCTCTAAAGAATATGATGAATTTAGAGTTGATTCCAAAGCATGCCATTAATAAAAAATCTAAGTATCAAATGTGTGTAACTGCTAAACAAACAAGGAAACCTTTGCATAATGTTGTTAGGGATTCATACTTGTTAGATTCAGTTCACTCAGATATTTCATTAATTTTATAGATGATTGTAGTAGATATTGTTATGTTTATATGCTTAAACCTAATGATGAAGCACTAGATAAATTCATTATGTATGAAAATGAAGCTGAAACATAAACTGGAAAAAGTACTTAAACATTTGGGATCTAACAGAGGTGGTGAGTATACGAGTACCTTGTTTAATGAATTTTGCACAAGAAATGGTAAAATTCATGAGGTTACTTCACCATACACACCTGAGTCTAATGGGGTTGCATTAGAGAACTCAAAGATATCGGTAAGTCAAAATTCTCATTAGGGATCTCAGAGATATCGATAAGTCAATATGCTTATAGAGATCTCAGAGATATCAACAAGTCAAATTCACATGCAGAAATTTGGAGACCTCGACAAGTTAAAACACTTATAGAGAACTAAGATATCTTGATAAGCCATTTACTTATCGAGATGTCAGTTCTCAATTGAACAAACTGGAGATCTCGATATGAAGCTCAAGTACAGATGACAGACAAGTTAAATATTCAAGATCATCAATCCAAAAATGATCTAATCACTTAGATTGAAAAGTCTATAAAAGCAGCTTGAAGAGTACAAGATCAAAGGCCAAGTTTAACTGACAAAGGGAAGTCACAGATTCACAGGATTTGCAAAGATACACTAAGTTAGAACTGTAAAGATTTAGAGATAACTTAAAGTAGGGTTTAGTACATTCTATTACATGCCGTGTAAACCTGTGTTTACTAATCTATATAGTAAACACTGATCCTTTGCTTTTAAATTGTATCAAACAGATCTAGAATTTCTTGTAACACTCTCAAGGAAAAAGCTGAGTTTTTTACATACAAAGAACCCAGGATTTGTAGCAAAACACTAGCTTGATTTTAATACAAAATTAAGTGAGTTTTGAAATATTGTGAGCACTGTTTATTTTCAGTAAACATAATATTGCTGCATTTCTTATCTGCTTTGTTCACCAACTAACAAACAATCAAAAAGCCCTAAAAATTTCCAAAATACATTCACCCCTCCCTCTGTGTTGTATTCATTACCTAACAGGTGGTATCAGAGTAAAATCTGAAAGCAAACAGATTAAAGGTCTTGGAAGAATGAATACACAGAAGATTAGCAGTATTAAGATTCCTGCCTTTAATAGATCTAATTACACATTATGGAAAAAGAAAATGTTGATGTCTATAAAGATGGCCATACCATTATATGTTCAGATTCTGAAGAATGGCCCTTTCACCCCCATGGAAAGAGTTGAAGAATCTACAAATGGAGAGATGTCCATTCCAGCTTATTATGCTCCTAAAGATCCTTCACAGTATATTGAACCTGAAAATGAGAAAGTCTCTCTGGATAGTGGCTTGTAACAAATTTTAATAGTGTCACTTGACAATGTAATGTATAATAACATTATCAACTGTGACACAACAAAACAGGTCTGGGAGAAGATAGAAATTTTCTGTGAGGGAACAGAGGAAGTTTGGTCAAACCAAAGGAGAATTTTGGTATCTCAGTATGAGGGTTTCATGGCTAAACCTAAGGAAAGTATAAATGATGTTTTTGAAAGATTCAATAAGCTGATTAATGACTTGCAGCTTCATGATAATACTATGAGGATGAGGAGGTTAACTTGAAGTTTTTGCTCACCCTTCCTGACCATTTGGAACAGAAGATCTCAGCTATAAGAGAAGGGAGAGACTTGAGTAGAATGACACTGGAGGTTTAGTATGGTATTTTAAAAACCTATGAACTGGAAATGATTCAAAGAAAGTCTTTAAAAGCTGGTCAAGGGCACACTGTTGATGGATCAAGTGCTCTAGTGGTTAATGACAGCCAGTCATCTGATGATGAACAGGAAATCCAGACTCCAATTGTCTCAAGCAATGAGCAAAAGAATAAGGAACCACAGAAGCAAGTTATTCTTGAACATAAAGAGGATGAATTTTATACCTTAGATGAATTGGATGACTTAGATGTTAGGTCACTTACACTGTAGAAGGGGGTTGAATACAGTGTTTAGCATAATCAAATCGAATATAAGAACTTAAGTAACAGAAAATAGATTTTATTCAACACAATAAACTCTGTTACAATATGGAACTGTCCTCTCTCAGTGATGAACAAATTATCGTGAGAGCTGCTAGAGTTACAAAGAATAATAACTTCGATAATCGTAACACTTATAGTGTAAACTCTATGCCTCTGTTTATATACTACACATTTACAAGATAATCTTCTAATTGATATGGAATATAATTCTGCTTCCTAAAATATATCAACTAGTTATCTTTTCTTCCAAGTATTCTATTATTCATAGAATTCCTTCTTCATGCACAATTCTTTCTGTCTTAGTCTCGATCTTCTTTCCTTTCAATCATCCGCCTGCCTTATCTGAAATTCATCTTAAGTCCTGATATTATCTCCTGATAAATATCTTCTGAACCTTAAGTTCTGATATCTTAAGTTCTATCTTCAGTATAAGTGCTGATTTCCAGTTCAGTACTGATTTGTCCTGTTATGTAAGATCTGAAAACTAAACACAAATCATATTACACATGACATTATCAAATATATCTAACAATCTCCCCCAACTTGTAAATTAGCATAATATACAAGTTCAACAGATATTTGATGATGTCAAAAACATTAAGTACAAATGCATGAGAATTTGACTAGATAACTACAACTTACAGTCCTTTCAGCTTTATCATCTTTAACTTTTGATAACCGCTTCAGTCTGTATAAACTTCAGAATTTAAGTAGTTGTAGATCTTTGACTTGGCTTCAACTTTTAATTTCTTCTGATCTCTTTGATATCAGGAGTTGTCCTGAGATAGTTCTTCAACAAACATCTCTCTACATATTCAAGTTCATTGACCATCCTCCTTTTAGCATTTATCAATTCAGCTGTATTCTCTCCAGTTTGAAAAATAGCTGCTCTGAGATCATTTATTTTAACTTTTCTTATCTCCTGATCTAGTCTAATCAGATATGCCTTGTCAGACTCTAGATTGAATTCCACAGCCTTATAACCCAGAAAAGTAGTTATAATCCTAGCAGAGTTAGGCTTCATATCGACAATATCACCCTTGTAATCTCTATACTTGGGACAATATGTGCTGTTAGACATTACAGAATAAAGCTTCTTCTGTCTTTGAATTTGAGACTTTAAATATCCTGCAGCACTATCTGTTAATCTGTCTTTCACTTGAAGTAGGAATTGAACATGTTCCAGTTCTTCAAAATACTTCAGTGGTATAGCATTTTTCTTAATATGGTATACCCTTCCATCTGTCATAAAATATAACAAGATATGTTCTTTCAAGAAGGTATGGTAAACCATTTGTACAGATTCAAGTCGATTCAATCTTTCAGGAGTTGCTCCAACACCTAGTTCACTTAAGGAAGTTGGATCATTGGTAGTGTTATGTACCCTTCTTTCATCAGAACTACCCAACCCAGATTTATCTCTTGCTTCCTTTCCTGTAACAACTCTTGCTTCAAAACCACCTGTTGCAGTCTTCAAAGATTGAGTCTGTTTAGCTTCGGTGAATCCTGGTAGGAATATCTTTGAAAGTTTAACATGAGCAATGTCAGAGGTTTCCTTTTCCTTATCTTCTGATATCAAGCCAACTTGAGCTATGTCAGAGGTTGCTTGCTTCACTGTCATACAGAACTTACTAAATCTTGACTCTGAACAACATGAGCCATGTCAGAGGTTGTTTGAAAAATCTTCTTATGCATCAGAGTAAGATTAGCTTCTGCTTCATCATCAATTATTTCTTCATCCATGACTGGCATATAAACCTTTACAGGTTCATCAACCTTTTCTTTGCCTTTGGACCTTGGATCAATTTCCATTTGTGATTTGGCCTTGGTTTCCTCGGGACTTGTTCTTTCTTTATCACAATACCCTTAGGCTTTGGAAATTTCTTTTCACCAATAGAAGCTTCAAATTTTGTCTTGACACCTTCTGCTTTGAGTCTAGCTTCTTCTCCTTTTAGACTCTCAAAGTCCATTCCTGGATTTTCTTTAAGAAATAACTGCTTTGAAATTTCTTCATTAAGTTCTAGATATCCACCAGAACTTATCCTTTTACCAGTATCAGAACTTATTCTTCTCCCAGTATCAGAACTTGTTCCTTGACTTGTAATTCTAGATTTACTTGACGAAAGTCCTTTGCCTTGACCTTGACCTCTACCCTTATTAGAGTTTCCCTGGTCATCATTTCCATCATCCTTTCCTTTCAGTGTCTGAATAGATTTGCATTTGGACTTAATCACTTTCTCCCCCTTTTTGGCATCAACAGGTAATAGAAGAGAGAAAAACAATTCCACTGAGGATTTGATCTTATTGAGTTGACTTTGCTGAGAACCCTGATTCTTCAGAGTTTCTTCAATTTGAGCTTGTTGCTTCTCCTGAGTTTTCTCAATGTAGGCAATTCTGTCAAAGGCTGGCTTGAAAAATCTGTTCTTTTCAAGTTTCACATTCATATCTTGCTGGATTAGAGCTTCCTGAATTTTGTTCACCTTGTCATGAGTTATTGAGTGTTGACCTTGAAGGTGCCTTGTACTCAATGCAGTAACTCTCAGCTTTGCCTTGAAATCATCATTTATCAGCATTTCATCAGCTTTTGCAAGATGCTCAGCAAGAATCTTTTCAGAAGGAACAAAACTAACTGAGTTCCATTCTTTAATCCATTCCTTTCCTCTAGGAGTTTCACTCCAAGGTACCGGTGCTTCCCTTATAACAAACTTCTTGACTAAATCAGCTTTATGAACAGTTTTGAGGTGCATGTCCTGATGGACCAGCTGCATCAGCATCTAAATCACCAACAGCTTCACCAGTAGTTTCTTCATTAGCAGCATCAGAACTTGTAGATCCTGCAGTATCAGCATCCTCTGATAAAATAGCAATATGTGAGGCTATATAGGCTTCAACATTTTCCTCTAAATTCTGATCTGCAGCCAGGTTCTTATCAACATTCAAAAGTGATATTGTTGGTGGAGCGAGTTGAACTGGTGGAGCTTCCAAGTACAAAACCTCAGGCACAATCAGGTTATGAATATCAATTTTAGCACTTGTACCTGGTTCTTCAGTATGTACTGGATCAACTATAGGTGACATAGAAGGTATAGGTATTTTAGCTTGAGCAGTTTCATGTTGTGCAAAAGGAAGTAATTCAATAACAACTGGTTCTGTTGAGATCAAAGATTCCTGATCCCCTTCCTTAGCTGCTTCCACTACATCTTCTGAATCTGACTCAACTATGTCCCTATGAGCTCTCTGTTTCTTTAATTTCCTCAAAGGTGGAGACACTGTAGGAGCTTTATCATCATAATTTAATTTTCTAAGCCTTTTGAGGGGCCTAGAACTCCCAGTTACAGTATCTTTCTGAGAAGAAACCTTCTCAGCTTCTACACTAACAGGTTCTTATATTGGAAACTATTCCTCAACATCTGATTCATCTCGCAGAATAAATCTCCTTTTCTTCTGTTGAGTCTGAGGTACTTTCTTAGTCCTCTTGGGTTTGGAAGATGAAGGCTGCTCTGTAGGATCAGAAGGTTGAGGTGTTTGTGTAGAGGTGGTAGGTGCTGATGGATGAGGTTCTGATGGTTGGACATCAGGATATACTTCAGTATATTTAACCAGATCATAGGTTATTAAGGCTTGTTTGACAGATAAAAGAACTAGGAGGGGTCTTAACACAACCTTCTTATTATCAGTAGATAATAAGTCATTAAAAGCTCTTTTAGCTAGTCTGAATGGTGAAATTAATTCATTAGCAGATTGGGGCTTATTATCACAACAAAAACTATAGATAAACTGACAGAATCTAGCAAAATAAACAGTATTTCTATCTTTTGTCATTCTATCCCCAATAAAACCTAAGATAACACTTGCATAATCAAAATCAGTTTGATTAATGAGAGCATACCCGATTTGTTAGTTGAATATGGGGATTGCATCAAAATTAGAGCATTTGTTTGTAAAAGCCTTGGTTATGCAGTCAAAAAAGAAACTCCATTCCCTTCTTATGAAGGATCTCTTCAACTGACCCAGCTTTTCCAATGTCCTCTCATACCCCAGACTGACCATCATGTTTTGAAGAACTGGCTCTTCAACAGTAGAATAAACACAGTTCTCAGGCAGCTGCAGTTCTTGTCGGATCATAGCCAATGTCATAACATGCTCATCCTCCCCTGATGAAAAAATAATACTTGGGGACCCTTGAGCACCACCATCATCATAAACTCCGCTTCTCCAGAACTCCATCACTTGAGTACCCGAGACTACATCAGGTGTGGTCAGAGCGTACCCAATATCAGAACTAGCAAGAAAGTCCTGAATGAAATGAAGTTCTGATGGGGCTTCTGACTTGCTAAGAATAACGGAGAAGTTATTAGGAACAAACTTAGCTCCATCAAAAATTACATCTTTTGGTGTCATCTCTGTAAAAAATAAGTGAATAAGAGAATGTTTGAAAAGTGTTTGCAAAAGGTCCTGAGAGAAAAACTACTTCAGAAAATAAAAGAGAGAGAGAGAGAGAGAAAGAAAAAGAGATTTAGAATAGAAAAGTAAGTAAAAGATTAGAAAATCTTTTATCTCTCATATATATACTCTCTCCACTCATCAGTCATATTTTTGAAGCATGGGATACACTTTACACCTGACACCATTTGAACAGTCAGTAAATGGTTAGAATGGGAGTTAATGGGCACGTAAAATAAGCAATAATTACCGTGCACATGCAGTTTTTCAGGACATACACATTAACCACTAACCCACAATGATTATGATTGTTTTATCTCACATTAACCAATATTCTGTAAAAATATTATCGTTCAAGTAATGACCAAAAATAAACCAAGTAAATAAATATTGTCACGTCATCATCAAAACTTGATTATTATCAGGATTTAAAAGTCATCAGAATATGGCTCCATAACTCGAAAAGTGAATGTGTATTCCTGTAATTCTTCACACAAATACTGATATGGTTTCATCAGAACTTAATCATCAGAACTTCCATCAGAACTTGTCCTCATAATTTATGCAATCTGACACATAAACTGTTCATCTAAAATAACATTGATCACCACAGTAATTTTCATTATTCATATGGAGTGTATGTGTGTGCATTAAGCTAAATATCAGAAAAAGAGTAAAGTCTTATTCACTTCAGTACATCTTAGAAATAAGGCATAACTAAGAACTTTACTTAAAATCTGTCATTATTCTGAAGTCTACTTTAGAATGAGTTCATGCATGAGTCCACCTCAACTATTTTGTGCTCATTTTATGCATCTTTTGAAATTCTATTTAACAGTGGCTTCTCAGTGTAAGTGAGCCACGACTGCTTATCAGAATTTATGTTGTTATCAGAGTATTTCTCCAGTAATCATAGAGTGTAAAAATTCACCAAAAAATTTTTATTTTGCTTTTCTAATGCATATTACTTAATACCAGCAATGCACTTGGGTCTTCCCTTCCACATTTTTACTCTAGATCTCAAAGGAGTACCTAATTTTTATTTCTTTTCTTTTCTTTTTCTTTTGATAAGTGAGGCTTATCAGCACTTAGTACATTCACCAGATTTACTAACATCAGAACTTAACAAATAAGAAGCACTTTTCTAGTTTTTGACTTAGTAATAAGATACATAAAGTAAACTTAACTAAGCTCAATATCAGAATTTGATTGTGTTAAAAGATTTCCACATAAATAATTACTTCTAACATGAGATCTTGAGTATATTAAAGATTACTAGGTCAGCATCTAGCATAGTTATCCTCAATGGATTGAATAGTCACAGAAATATTCATATCACTATCAGAGTTTAGAAATTCACATCAGACAACAATCAGCACTTAGGTAATTTTCAATTTAAGCACAGAATACACAAAGATAGTAATATCTATAAATACTGATCATAAAGTCTGATGTATCAGAACATAAACTAAGCAGATTTAGAGAAAGAACCTGAAACCATTCCAAGTTCATTTACCAATCTTGTAAAAGTAGTTTCACAAAGTGGTTTTGTGAAGATATCTGCTAGTTGCTGATCTGTGGGAACAAAATGCAATTCCACTGTACCTTCATCCACATGTTCCCTTATGAAGTGGTACCTAATGCTGATGTGCTTTGTCATTGAGTGCTGAACTGGATTACCTGTCATAGCAATAGCACTTTGATTATCACAGTAAATAGGGATTTTAGAAAATTCTAACCCATAATCTAGTAACTGATTCTTCATCCAAAGAATCTGTGCACAACAGCTTTCTGCAGCAATGTATTATGCTTCTGCAGTTGATGTGGAAATTAACTTCTGTTTCTTGCTAAACCAAGAAACCAATATGCCTCCAAGAAATTGGTAGCTTCCACTTGTGCTTTTTCTGTCAATTTTGCATCCTGCAAAATCTGCATCTGAGTAACCTATTAGCTTAAAGTCTGATTCTCTAGGATACCACAATCCCAGATAAGCTATACCCTTAAGGTACTTGAAAATTCTTTTCACAACTGTTAAGTGAGGTTCTCTTGGATCTGCTTGAAATCTTGCACAAAGACAGGTAGCATACATGATATCAGGTCTACTTGCAGTTAGATAGAGTAGAGAGCCAATCATACCTCTGTAATCAGTAATATCTACTGATTAACCAGTATCCTTATCCAACTTAGTTGCAGTGGCCATAGGAGTGGATGCACTTGAACAATCCTGCATTCCAAATTTCTTCAACAAATTTCTGGTGTACTTAGATTGATAAATAAAAGTTCCTTTTTCATTCTGCTTGACTTGAAGGCCCAGAAAATAGTTAAGTTCTCCCATCATACTCATTTGATATCTTGACTGCATTAGTTTGGCAAACTTCTTACAAAGTCTGTCATTTGTAGAACCAAAAATAATATCATCAACATATATTTGCACCAAAAGTAAGTCCTTCCCTTGGTTGAGGTAGAACAGTGTTTTGTCAATAGTTCCTCTGTTAAATCCACTTTCCAGAAGAAACTGAGCTAATGTCTCATACCATGCTCTTGGAGCTTGCTTAAGTCCATAAAGTGCTTTATCAAGCCTGTAGACATGATTGGGAAATTTGGGATCTACAAAGCCTGGAGGTTGTTCAACATATACTTCCTCTCCCAATTCTCCATTAAGAAAAGCACTTTTCACATCCATTTGAAAGACTTTAAACTTCTTGTGAGCAGCATAAGCCAAAAATATTCTTATGGCTTCCAATCTAGAAACTGGTGCAAATGTTTCATCATAATCAATTCCCTCCTGTTGAGAGTATCCTTTTGCAACCAGCCTTGCTTTGTTCCTTGTAATTATGCCATCACTGTCAGTTTTGTTTCTGAACACCCATTTTGTACCAACAACTGATCTCTTCCTTGATCTTGGCACTAGGTTCCAGACTTTATTTCTTTCAAATTCATTTAACTCTTTTTGCATTGTTTGCACCCAATCAGCATCTTGAAGAGCTTCTTCCACTTTCTTTGGTTCAGTCTGAGAAAGAAAAGAATGATAAAGACATTCATTTGATGTAGTTGTTCTAGTTCTGACACCTGCATCAGGATTTCCAATAATTAAGTCGGGTGTATGTGCTTTAGTCCACTTCCTTGCAGATGAAAGGTTTTCTCTAGAACTGGATATTCCCCCATGATCCATGCTATCTCCATCAACATTTTCTGATGCTCCCCCTGAAATTATGCTCTCTGAGTTGGATCCTTCATTATTTGAGTTTTCAGAAATATCAGAACATGAGTTTCCAGAATTATCAGAACATGAGTTTCCAGAATTATCAGAGCTTGGCCCATCAGAACTTGAAGAGCCTGTTGTAGGTTCTGATGCTTCTTGAGATGTGGTTGGATCTTCAGTATGCTCCCCCTGCACAGGTGCATTTTCCTTAGGCGTAGTCACCACAGTTTCAATAACATCAGAGTTTAATCCATCAGAGTTTGCAGTATCAAGATTTACAGAATCAGAATTTAAAACTTCATTCTCGAATCTCAGATGATCATGATCATTAAAATCTTCAAGTCCAGTAATCTTCTTATCATCAAAAGAGACATTGATAGATTCCATGACAATCCTTGTTCTTAAATTGAAGACTCTGAAGGCTTTTGTAGAAAGTAGATATCCAACGAAAATTCCTTCATCAGCTTTTAGATCACATTTGGATAGTTGTTTGGGATGAGTCTTAAGAACAAAACACTTGCATCTAAATACATGAAAATACTTCAGATTTGGCTTCTTTTTCTTCACCATCTCATATGGTGTTTTTCCATGCTTGTTGATAAGTGTTGCATTATGAGTAAAACAAGCAGTCTGCACAGCTTCAGCCCAAAAGTAGGTTTGCAGCTTTGCTTCATCAAGCATAGTTCATGCAGCTTCAATAAGAGTTCTATTCTTTCTTTTAACAACTCCATTTTGTTGTGGAGTTCCCGGAGCAAAAAATTCCTGCTTTATTCTGTGGTCTTTGCAGAACTCTTCCATGATCAAATTCCTGAACTCAGTGCCATTATCACTTATTATGATCTTCACAGAATCTTTGACCAATTTATCCAGTTGCTTGACATGATCAATCAAGATAGATGCAATTTCAATTTTTGTGTGCAAGAAATACACCCATGTGTATCTGGTGAACTCATCCACTATGACCATAGCATATTTCTTCTTTGCAATAAACATGATATTAACTGGACCAAATAGATCAACATATAGTAGGTGATAAGGCTCAAGAATTGATGATTCAGTCTTGCTCTTAAATGAAGATTTTCTTTGTTTTTCCTTCTGACATGAATCACAAAGGCCATTAGGAGCAAATACTGATTTTGGCAATCCTCTCACAAGATCTTTCATGACTAGTTCATTTATATTGTTGAAATTTAAATGAGAGAGTTTCTTGTGCCAATCCCAGCTATCTTCAATTGGTGCTCTACTCAACAGACAGATTACAGAACCATCAGTACTTGTTGAAAGCTTGGCTTCATAAATGTTACCATGCCTGTATCCTTTCAGAATAACTTTGCCTGTAGATTTGCTTACAACTTCACAGTGTTCTTCAAAGAAATCCACATGATAACCTCTGTCACAGATTTGACTCACACTCGGCAGATTGTGTTTAAGTCCTGAGACCAGAGCTACTTTTTCAATGATGACATTCCCAAGATTGATATTGCCATATCCCAGAGTTTTTCCAATGTTGCCATCTCCATAAGAAACACCTGGGCCAGCTTTCTCCACAAAGTCTAATAGCAGGGCTTTATTTCCAGTCATATGTCCTGAACATCCACTGTCCAGAACTAGGATATTTTTCCTGCTGCCCTGCAATCACAAAGACCACTAATGATTAGTTTTAAGGACCCATACTTGCTTGGATCTTTTGGCCTTTTTAAGTTTGTTAACATTTGTAGCGGATTTAGCATCAGAGTTTATGTTAACAGTTTTCTTATCAGAATTTGCAATATCAGACTTTGCATTAGAACTTATACTAGAAGGAATAATGCTAACTTTCTTTACAGAATGTTTTACTTGATAATAATCATAGTACAAACTATGATATTCCTTACAAGTATAAATGGAATTCCATAAACTACCACAATGAAAACAAGGATTTTTTGGCTTATATCTAACAAATTGACTCTTAACTCCTGATTTTGAAGGTAAGGAGTTTATATTCTTATTCTTCCTGCAAAAAGAAGCCAGATGGTTAGAATTTCCACTGTTATGACATATTTTTCTAGGAGCATTAGGAACAGGCTTATAATTGTTACCTTTGTTCACACCTTCCTTTCCATTCCTATTTTTCCTAGGTGACTTTACCTTGTTTACATTCTTAACATTTTTCAGCTTATGCTTAAGCTGCTTCTTTGTCATTAAGCCTATGTTAACTTCAGTTGGCTTATCCTGTTTAGGTTTGTCAGAAGTTACTTTCTCCTTAACTTCTGATTTATCAATATCAGACTTTGCAGTTACGAACTTAACAGGATTTATCTTTGGTTTTTGTTTAACAACTATAGGCTCAGTTTCTACAGTTCCCTTACTGTTCTTATCATCTCCATAACCTAAGCCCTCTTTCCAGTTTCCACTACTAAGAATATCCTGAGTTGATTTACCAGAGTTAGTCCAAGTCCTGATAATCTCTTTTTCCTTTTCTAACTCAGTTTTTAGAGATTCATTCATTTTTAACACTTCATCCCTAACAAAAAAGGCATCATCTCTATCTTTATGAGTTTGATGGAACATGACTAACTCTTTTTCTAAATAATCATTCCTCTTTTTATAAGCAAGATTTTCAGAAGTTAATCTTTCACATGTTAAAGTTTGATCTTTATAACTAATGAACATGGTTATAAGATATCTTCTCAACTCAGTAATATCATCAGTATGAAAGGCATAAGTAGTTTGAGGTACCTTTAAGTCAGCAGTATCAGAACTGCTATCAGCATTTGCCATCAAGGCATAGTTTTCCTCATTCTCAGAATCTGAAGCATCTGACCAGCTTTTCTTCTTTGTGACAAGAGCCTTGCCTTTGTCACTTTTCCCTTTTCTGCAATCTGGAGATATATGGCCTTTCTCACCACAGTTGTAGCATTTAACATTTGAGTAATCTCCTCTGTCAGACTTTCCTCCTTTGTCTTCAGATTTTCTGAAACCTTTCTTTTCAGAACTTGCACCTTTCCTGGAAAACTTCTTTCCTCTTCTGAATTTCCTTATGCAATCTTTGTGAATCCTTTCACCATAAGAGCACACAGCTTCATCATCTCCTCATCATGGTCCATCTTAGGTATACTTTCAGTTTCTGAGTCATCATCACTATCAGAACTTGATGACTCAGTATCAGACTTTGTGATGAGAGCTTTTTCCTTGCCTTTTCTTGAGGCAACTACTTTGGGACTTTCCTCCTCAGCCACAAAGGCAACTGGTCTTGACTTTCTTCCATTCCTCTTGCTTCTTTGTTCCATCTCAAGTTCACGAGTCTTGAGCATCCCATAAATTTCATCAAGAGTTGTTTCATCAAGATTATAGTTGTCTCTTATTATTGTGGCCTTCAAATCCCATATTTCAGGAAGAGCTAACAGGAACTTAAGATTTGAATCTTCAATATCATACTCTTTGTCAACTAGTGACAAATCATTCAAGAGTTTGACAAATCTGTCATATAAATCAGTTAATGACTCATCAGGCTTTGAGTCAAAGTGCTCATACTCTTGAGTGAGTATTGTCTTCCTGTTCTTCTTGATTGAATCAGTTCCCTGACACCTTGTTTCCAAAGCATCCCATATCTCTTTTGCAGTCGTGAAGTTAATTACCCTGTTTGACATGACATTATCAATGGCACTATGCATCAAGTGCCTTACCTTTGCATCCTTTGCAATCGATGAGATAACTTCAGCAGTGTAATCACTTTTCTCCTTCGGTACAGACTATGCTGGCTGTCCTGCAACTTCCATAGAGAGTTTGGTTGGCATATGTGGTCCTTCATAAATCTTGTCTAGATATTCTGGATCTGTAGCTTCCAGAAACATAGCCATCTTCACTTTCCATATGGAATACTCAGAGGGTTTCAACATGGGAACTCTTATAGTCTCATATCGACCATGAGTTATAGTTTTTGGAGGTTCTTCAGTTTTGGTGGGCTTGGTTGGAGTTTCTTCTTCAGACATGATTGATTTTGGATCTTAAACTGTTTGTATGTTAACAGAAGGCTCTGATACCACTTGTTAGGTCACATAGACTATAGAAGGAGGTTGAATACAGTGTTTAGCATAATCAAATCGAATATAAGAACTTAAGTAACATAAAACATATTTTATTCAACACAATAAACTCTGTTACAATATGGAACTGTCCTCTCTCAGTGATGAATAAATTATCACGAGAGCTACTAGAGTTACAAAGAATAATAACTTTGTTAATCGTAACACTTATAGTGTAAACTCTATGCCTGTGTTTATATACTACACAGTTACAAGATAATCTTCTAATTGATATGGAATATAATTCTGCTTCCTAAAATATATCAACTATGTAATAACCCCAATTTTTGGAAAATTTTTGAAACCCTTATGAATAGTGTTTTTGCTGAATGAGAAAACTTTTCACGCCACACTAGGTAGGGGTTCTTTTATGGATATTCTGAGATTTTATTGGCACTCTATATGGTATATAAGTGTATGTAAAGATCGTCAGAATCCAAATTTGAACCTTTTGATTTTTCCCGAAAATCCACCAGATATCAAAAGAATTGAGTATAAGGTAACAGGATAAAAAGGATTTAAATTCAAGGATTTTATTAGAGGATCATAAAAAGGAATATAATGTATTGAGAAAGGTTAAGGAAACCCAAGTAATAAGATCCCGGGTATGATCCCTCAAACGATAAACGAAAATGAAAGTTAAGTGAACCGTATAACAGATCAGCGGTCATTAGGCAAACAATTAGGAAGATAATCAAAGAGATTAGAGGGGATGATGTCATCCAACCAATGAGAAGAGGACAAAGAGGGGAGGATGACATCACATGATGACATAAGCATGACATAGGGAGGAAGGAGATGTGGTTGATTTAAAACCACACAAAGTCAAGGTTAGAAAGGTAATTACCCAAAAACAAAACAAAAATAACCAACCAAAAAATAAATCAAAGCAAAAAACACAAAAATCTCTCTTTCTTCCAAGCTTGCTCTCGGCTTTTCTTCTTTTTCAAAGAAGAAATTTCCAAAATTCAAGATCCAAGGCTTGTTAATTAGTGAGGTAATTATCTAAGGTTCCTTGTACATAGATATGGATGTCCTATAAGTTTAAGCTTCTAATTCCTTCACAATCTCTTCCAATAAATCATGGAAGAAGATGGTGAATAGTATTTTTCAAGAACTAAAATTTTTGTTCTTGAAGTTTTGTTTAGTTTAAGCTTGGATAAGGACTTTAAGGGTGATTCCAAGCCATTCTCTTGATTCTCCACTCTCCAAGGAAGGTATAAACTCCAAACCCTAGCTTTAGTTTTGAGTAATTAGGAATGAATATGATTGATATAGTATATGTGAAGCATGATGCTTGTTTGTTTAAAGTTTGGTTGAGTTTGTAGAGATTAGTTGGTTTTGATGTGTTTTTGGAGTTGTAAATCTTGATAATTAGTTAAAGAACTTAAGTAAAGCTTTTAGTTCATGTGGGGAATAAGTATAAATTGTTAATGTTGAGTTGTTGGGGCTTTTATGATGTAGTATGGATGGAGTTTTGATTTGATTGTGAATTGGGGTTGAATTGTGGTGGATTTGGAATGGTATAAATTTGGGAAATCGCGTAAACATAGCCGTCGTAATGCCCGATTTACCGTAGACTGTTTTTGTTCTTAACATCAGAACCCTTGAACTCACTGTTAGGTTTTTACCATTGCCATGTTTAGATAGTTCATGTTACGAGCTTCGTTTTGATATGTAGTTCGTTTGATTCCGATGTACGGTTTAGGAGAAACGGCCGTTTTAAGTAACGACGTTTTGCGAACGAATCATTACCCCTCGCCTTACTTTAAAACCTTGGTTAAAGACCTAAAAGGACTAATTGGAGTATGAAACAATTGTGTTAAGTGGATTAGGCAGTTGGTAAGATACTCGCGAAAGAATCGCCTTAAAACTCGTAATGGTTAATTTATTAAAAATGGTGGAGCCGAGGGTACTCGAGTGACTTAAGAGAATCAGTAAGCGCAAAACGAGCGTTAGAGTCTAAGTTGGTTAAAGTATAGATTTACAAGTGACTTTGGTTTAATTCCAACTTACTTGTTGTTTATAGGTTACCAGACTCGTCCCGAGCCATTGTAACCCCCCCCAGTCGCTCAGACAAGTTTTCTATCCGTTATACTGTTGTTGTGATGTATACACTTGTATATGCATTATCTTGTGATAGATGCATAATGGTTATTTAGCAAATTCTTGCGATATATTGTAGTATGTAATATGGTACATATGCATGCCTGTTTCGTATTCTTGCCATATATATCTGTTGATTCAGTTGATAATACCTATGCTAGAGAATAGCGGTAATTTGCATATACCCTTAGTATAGGGACCCAAAGGTGAAAACATTTTCTAAAACCGGGAGTCGAGGATCCCGAGTAGATTTTATATATATATATATATTTATATATATATTGTTATAGTTTTTAAAACTATGAATCAAATAAGGTTTATTCGATAACTTTATTTTATTAATGAATTTTATTTTGAATATTCATTCGAGTACATATGACTCCTTTTATTTTATTTATTGAATATTATTTGAATATTCATTCGAGGGCTTATGACTCAGTTATATTATTTAATGAATATTATTTGAATATTAATTTGAGGATCTATGACTCCGATTATTTGCTGAGATATATTCTTTATTTTATTAAAGAATAAGGTATCGATAATCAAACTTATTTTTGATTATTCAAATAAAGATAGTACTTTCGTATAAGTATATCTTTGGTTATTTAATACTCATTTCAAGTATAAGTTTTACAACTTCTACTTCAAATTATTTTTATAAATATTATTCTTTATGGGAATATTATTTAAATAATAATATTCAGATATTTTCTAATATATCGGGACTGATTTACTTTATTAAATCAGCATTACTCCAAACACTCTTTAAAGTGTTTTCGAGTCTTCAAAATGATTTTTAAAGGTTAGAGCGGATCCCAAAACTTGTTTTCAAATTTAAGATCTTCCTTTTTGAAGGGGACTTGAATACTCGCTCAAAAATCTAAGGGATCCGGCTCTGTGGAGTATTTTGTATTCGCAACAAGGTTGCTGTTTTGATAAATGAATTGATTACTTACCCAACACTCGGGAAGTAAAATTCTTGGAACAAGTTAATCCATTAACAGGCATCGCCTGGGAAATATCGGTGAATTTTCCTTTCCAACTAGATACGACTTCTTGGTGGAGCCGTATCAACAAGTTTCTACTTGGGGAAAGTGGGGACGAGCTTTACGTTTCAGAGTCATAGATTTCATCTGAACTAGGAGTGGCGTAAGTGGTCGAGTAGCGCCGGCCCAGCCTTATTATATTGGCCCAAATGGCCTGGAAGTTCCGCTAAGGCGGTCCATTCCTTAGGAGTTCAGTGTTCGGTTGACAAGTAAATCCGACAGGTTCTCCTCTACATGTAGAAAATGGTGGGGTTGTACTACTACGACTGATCATCGTAAGTGGTCTTCCTGGCGCGGCAAACTCCCGTAATGAGTTCATCATCCAATTGGATATTTCTGCAACACTACCCAGAGCACTTCGATAGAAAGGCTATGGTTGGGCGATTGTTGAGTGTTGGCAGGGTCAAGTTTTCAAAATGATGTTTACATCAAATGAAGTATCTCGTAACTTCATTTTATTTTGATGATATTTTAAAGATTTAATCTATTCAAATCTGGTCTTGTAGTCTCATCTATGTGATGAAGTTTTGAAACTAATTATAACTTGAATGGTGGTAGTTCAAGTAGTATTTGGAAAAGATATAAGTATATTGGAGTATCTTGTAACTTCATCTTTTAAACTTATATCTAGTAAATGATTATCTTATGCATGACAAAGATTTTCAGAAAAACGTTGAGACAAGGTTAGATATATGAGATCACCTTGCAACAATATTTTTATACAGTTATACACTGGAACTCTGTGTGTATTATGCATGGAAGAGGACTTCCAATATTTTGAAAAGTATATATGTATATATATACTGAATATTTTGCGACTTCATCGCATTAAGATATCAACTTGGTTCATTTCTTTTGACCAAGACTTTCATGAGTACTATGAGAAGGCTCATATATTGTTCATCATTATACGTATTATCTTGGTGGGCTTGCTGCTCACCCTTGCTTTCTTCTTTCATCACACAACAACAGATAGAAAAGATGAACAGGACCAAGCTCCCGATTCGCAAGCGATTAGGAAATGTTCCGCAGTTTCCTATAGGCATTGATGTCGCTGTAGCTGAGGTAGGAACTACCAATAGGCTAGGCTTTCAACTTTTGATGTACCAGACTTATGTATCTTTATCAATTGTAATAATGGCAAAGAAATGTAAATTTACTCAGAAACCCGTTTAAGGTGTATTGGCATATAATTGTGGAATAAAACGACTTGTGATTATTTTGGATATTCATCTCTGAGACTATAACTTTTGGTGTGTGTGTTTATTGTGGGGTCACAGTACAGAGTAGTTGATTATTTATTAAGATTGGGTGTTATTAAGGGAAATGGAACTCGTGACAACCCGGATCCCCGACCCCGGATTTGGGGGTGTTACAAACTAGTTATCTTTTCTTCCAAGTATTCTATTATTCATAGAATTCCTTTTTCATGCACAATTCTTTCTATCTTAATCTCGATCTTCTTTCCTTTCAATCAGCCACCTTCCTTATCTGAAAGTCATCTTAAGTCCTGATATTATCTCCTGATAAATATCTTCTGAACCTTAAGTTCTGATAACTTAAGTTCTGATATCTTAAGTTCTGTCTTCAGTATAAGTGCTGATTTCCAGTTAAGTACTGATTTGTCCTGTTATGTAAGATCTGAAAACTAAACACAAATCATATTACACATGACATTATCAAATATATCTAACATTAGATCAGTCCATGGATTACTTAGCAAGAAAATTCTCTAACATTACAGTAAAAAAGCCAAAGTTCTTCAAAAATAAGGGACAAACATCCAACAAGGACAATAACTGGAAAGGAAAAACACAGTATAACTCTGAAGCAAAAATTGTTAAAAACAAGATCTGTTGATAGGTAAAAGATCAGGTGCTTCAATTGTGATGAATTGGGCCATTTTGCTACAGAATGCAGGAAGCCAAAGAAAGTGAAAAGGGACAAGGCTTATCTTGAATTGGAGGAAAATTATGAGGCTCTTTTAAGATAGCAACAGGGTAAGGATTATATTGTAGAAGGAAAGAGTTGGGATGATCTAGAAAATGATGAAGATGTGGAAGTAGGAAACTATGCACTCATGGCCTTGTAGCAAAGAAGCATCCTCATCAGAAACAAAGGTACCAACTCTTACCACCATTGATTTAAATAAAAGTCAATATAAGGAAACTGTTGAAAAGATGAGCATAGAAATGTTCCACATCCATACTAGCATGGTAGAATCTACTGAGGAGGTCAGTAGGTTATCAAAATCTAATGAGAAGATTGAGAGTGAGAAACAAAAGTTTGATCTACTGCTTGTAGAGCTTGAGATAGTCAAGCAAGAAAATCAATATCTAAAGAACAAGCTGAAGTGTGCTACTGAGAAAGAAATTATGTTGAGGGAGAAGCTAGAAAAGAATGAAGTAAAATTGAAATCATTCAGAAATGCATCTCAGTTAGTTGGTCAATACCATGACAAGAACAAGACATGTGCTAACATAGCTATTGGCTTGTATATGATGTGTTAAACAACAACAAGAAAGTTGAAGGTGATAAGGGAAAAGCAACTGAAAGTGAAGATGTCCCAGTTATGCTGAGAAAGGTTGGTTCACCTATGTTTAAAATATGTGAAGTAAATTTCAGTGAAGAAGAGTTGATCATAAAGCAATAAATTGCTGATGAAAACAATGAAAGGAAAAATACAGAAACAACTCCAACTTTCAAAGCTGAGAAGAAGCACATGGTTGATCAAACTTCCAAAAATCCAATCAAGGAAGTTAAAACTGAAGATGCAAGAAAGAAGAGGAAAAATAGAAATGGAAATATTAGGATAAACAAAAGCAACAACTTTGCTTTTGTTGCTGATGCTCCTAAAAAATAATGTCAAAAACTTGGCTCTATAAATTATCTAACTTATCTTTGTAAAAAGACTGTTAGTGAGCCAAGATTGGGAGCATGCAAGTATGGTGAAGCAAAGACTGAAGATCCATATTCCTTCTGTGATAAGTTTGATTGCATTTCTTGCAACATGAAAGTAATGACAAGTTGCCATAAGCTGAGATTAGACCTCAAGGAAATCAACATTGGGTCTGCAGCCAAAAAGGAACATGCAAATCAAGCAATGAACACCATTCTTTCTGAATCAACTCATTCTCATTCTGCACATTCTATTAACAAGAAGAAAGTACCCAACACTGATTGGATAGCTAAAAACACTTAATTTTTATTATGTGCAGGGAAAAATGAAGAAAGTCATATGAATTATAGAAAGTGGATGCTCAAGACATATGACAGGTGATATGGCCCTGCTATCACAATTTGAGGAGATGGCTGGCCCATTAGTGACTTTTGGAGACAACAGCAAAGGTTTCACAATGGGATATGGCGAATTAATTTCTGAAAATGTTGTCACTAAAGATGTAGCATTGGTTGCTGGTTTGGAAGTAAATCTCCTAAGTGTTAGTTAGTTCACAAATAGAGGATTCAATGTCAAATTTGACAAAGGAGAATGCTTAACCATCATCAAAAATACTAATGAAGTTGCTCTGAAAGAAGGAAAAAAGGGAAGCTTATTTGTTGTAGACTTGACCTCAACAAATGAGGATGGAATTTGTTGCTTCTACACCAAGGCATTTGAAGAAAAAAGCAAGATGTGGCATAAGAAGCTCTCTCACTTGAATTTTAAAGAAATCAACACTCTAGTCAAAAAGGAGTTAGTGAGAGATATGCCAAATCTAGAGTTTGCTCAGAATGAAGTTTGTGAAGCTTGTCAAAAAAGAAAAATGAAGAAATCAAGTCACAAGAGTAAAACTGTGAACTCCATAAGTGCACCTTTGCAACTTATTCACATGGACTTATTTGGACCAGTTAATGTCTTATCAATTACAAGAAAGAAATACGTACTTGTGATGGTGGATGACTACTCAAGATACACATGGGTAGAATTTATGCACTTTAGAGATAAAACTCCACACATCATAATTTAACACATCAAGAAGATTGAGAAACAGGCTGAAGATTAGAATTGTGTGGAAAGATTGAGAAATGATAATGTCACAGAATTCAGAAATGTAACTTTAACTGAATTCTGCTAAGACACGGGCATTGTTCAAGAATTCTCAGCAGCTAGGACACCTCAACAGAATGTTGTTGTTGAAAGGAAGAATAGAACATTAATGGAGTTTGCTAGAACAATGCTGCAAGATGCCAAGTTTCCAACTAATTTTTGGGAAGAACTTGTCAATACTGCATGCTACACTCAAAGCAGATATCTCATTAACAAGAATCTTGGAAAATCACCCTACTCAATCTTATCTAAAAGAAAGCCTATTGTGAAGCATCTTCATGTGTTTGGAAGCAAGTGTTATATTCTGAAAAACAACTATGAATATGTGAGAAAATTTGACTCTAAAATTTTTGAAGCAATTTTTTCGGGATATTCATTAGGAGAGAACTTCCTATAAATTCTATGTGCTTGAATAAAAGAAAATTATGGAAAGCACAGATGTAACTTTTGATGATGACAAGCGTCCAGGCTTGGAATGCCTTGATAAAAATGAAGCCGAGTCCCTGAAATTTGAAAATCTCAACATTGATAGTGAACCTAAAAATGAAGCTGAAGTCAACACAATAAACAAAATAGATGAAGAGTCAACTGAACAAGTGAATCATGAGAATGAAAGCTCATCTCAAATACCTGAATTTGATAGCACAGACTCGGGGGGAGAAAGAGGAGAAAGTTCTGCAAGTCAGGGCAATGGTGAAGAAAATGCAAAAAACTCAAGTCAACAAACTCACACCAGAAAATGGGATATGAGTCACACAAGATAATCAATTATTAGTGATCCAACTATTGGAGTAAGGACTAGAAGTGCAACTGTAAATGAATGTCTTTATGTATGTTTTTTCAGAAGTTGAGCCTAAGAAAACTGAAGAAGATCTACTTGATCCTGATTGGATATCTGCTATGCAAGAAGAGCTAAATCAGTTTGAAAGAAACAAAGTTTGGGAATTAGTTCATGCACCAAAGAATAGAAGTGTAATTGGAACAAAGTGGGTGTACATGAACAAAATAGATGAAAATAGAATTGTCACCAGAAACAAAGCAAGGTTGGTTATAAAAGGCTACTCATAGGAGAAAGGAATTAAATATGATGAAACTTGTGCTCCAGTTGAAAGACTTCAAGCAATAAGGATCTTTCTTGCATTTGATGCAAATTCAAATTTCAAGGTATATCAAATGAATGTGAATAGTGCATTCCTTAATGGTGAGTTGGAAGAAGAAGTTTATGTGCAACTGCCACCTGGTTTTGAAGATCCAGAATTTCTAGATTTTGTGTACAAGCTACTCAGATATTTTTTGGACTAAAGCAAGCACCGAGAGCTTGGTATGACATACTGTAGAATTTTTTCTTAAACATGGATTCACTAGAGGTACTATTGACAAAACTCTCTTCAACAAGCAGCATGGTGATAATATGATCCTAGTTCAAATTTATGTGGATGATATCATTTTTGAATCTACTAATAAAAATCTATGTCAAAGATTCTCAAAGCTTATGCAGAGTGAATATGAAATGAGCATGATAAGATATTTCTTGGACTTCAAGTCAGTCAAAGAAGTGATGGGATTTTCATCAGCCAAACTAAGTATATCAAGGATTTATTGAAGAAGTTTGGTATGGTTGATTATTCACCTGCATCTACACCTATGTCTACAGCTACTAAGTTGGATTGAGATAAGAAAGGAAAAAGTGTAGATATTTCAGATTATAGAGGAATGATTAGATCTTTGTTGTATTTAACCAGCTAGTAGACCAGACATCATGTTTGTAACATGTGTGTGTACAAGATTTCAAGCTAATCCAAAGGAATCATATTTGATGGCTGTGAAGAGATATTTTAGATACTTAAAAGGGACTCCAAACTTGGAATTATGGTATCCTAAAGGAACATGATTTGAAGCTATTGGATACACAGATGCAGATTTTGCTGGATGCAGGGTTGACCAAAAGAGCACTAGTGGAAGCTGTCAGTTTCTGGGACAAAGACTTGTATCCTGGTATATCAAGAAACAACAATCTGGGTCAACTTCCACAGCTGAGACTGAATATATAGCTGCTGGAAGTTGTTGTGCTCAAGCGCTTTGGATTAGAAATCAGCTAATTGATTATGGCCTAGTGTTACACAAAATCCCAATTATGTGTGACAATACTAGTGCTATATTTATTGTGGCTAATCCATTTAATCATTCTAGGGCAAAACACATTGATGTAGGGTACCATTTTATTAGAAAACATGTTGCAAATGGTAACATTAAGCTCATTTTGGTTCCAACGGAAAAACAGTTAGCTGACATTTTTACTAAACCTTTGGATGAAGTAACTTTCACTAGACTTGTAGGTGAAATTGGAACGCTAAATTCTTCATCCTAAAGGCAAGAATTTTTGCAGCAGATGAATTTCTAGTAAATCAAAATTTCTAGTAAATCAAAATTAATTTGATTTAATTGAATATTAACTAGAAAATGGGCTATAAATATTTCAGAAATCTCTGTATATTTATTTTTCAAAATTCAAAATTTAGCTTGGAAATTTTCAATTCTAAGAAAATTGTCTAAATGTTAATTTACATTTTCAATATATAAAATTAGCACAAGACAGAGTCAAAAAGATGAAAAGTATTTAGAGAACTGAGTTCTCGATAATTCTAATTGACTTCTCGACAAAACATTTTTAGACTTCTCGAGGGAGTTCTCGATAAGTCAATTTTTCTGATTTCTTGAAGGACTTCTCGACAAGCTTTATTATGACTTATCGATAAGTCATTGTAGAGTTCTCTATAAATGATAACTCACAGAGTTCTCTACAAATATAAATTTTAGACTTATCAATAACTCAAAACTGAGATAATTTAATTTAATAAATTATTTTGGTAAAATATTTTTGACAAAATCAGTGTGATTTTATTTTGATTTATTCAAATAAAAATTGGAAACAATTAAGTCTATTCTGGACAAACTGATTATATATTTGAAATCTCGACAAGTCATTTTCCAGTTCTCGATAAAAGTCAGGAAAATGACATATCGATATGTATCTATTTTCTAAATATGATTTCTCGATAAGTAAATTCCAAAAGTCTATTTTTAGTTCTCGATAAGTCATTTACCTTTTACTATAAATACCCAGACATCTCGACATACACCTCTTTACGCTTTCGAGATCTCTAAGTGACCCAATTTTTCCAATTCTCAACCGCTCTCTCTCTCTCTATCTCTCTCTCTCTCATTTCAAACTCTTTCTCTCTACTTTTTCTTACCCACTCAAATTCAGACTATTTCAATGGCATCAAACACAGTTACACCTTTTATCCCAAAGGAGGGCACCAATTACCTCGCTTTTACTGATGCAAATCAGGCTCCTGATGCTTTGAAATGTTTTGTGAAGTTTCTTTCTGAAACTTACTTTGCAAGTGCTTTGATAACAAATCCAGTTATGTACTTGGATGTTCTGGGGGATTTTTGGAACACGGTTGTGGTAAGGACTGTGGTGCATGAGAACTAGGTTGTATTTATAGTGGTTAATTGCTCCATTAGAGACCAAAATTTTCTCAAGATGATGTCAATGAAGCTTTGGGCGTCCCAACTGTAATTTATTGGAGGTTCCAACACAGGATGAGCTAGATGAATTCATGGACTTCATCAATTATAGTGAAAGAATCAACCTGGCTAGCCTGAACAAGAAGTTTCTCATGAGAGAATGGTCTTTCTTGTTTGACTTTATTGTGAGGGCTTTCACATGTAGAAAGACAGGGATGACAACATCTCTAGTGTTTCCAGAAGCTGGTGTTTTTAGTGGCCCACAACAGACACCTCAATCTAAGTCATCTTATCATGGAGAAGCTAAGCACCATGCTCATTATGCCTTTAATAGCAAGAGGTAAAGAAAATTTTCTTCCTAGATTTATAATGTCTACTTTAAATCATAAAGTGCATGACATTCATATGCTTAATGGTATAGATATGACTAAAATAGGCAACTGTAAGAAAGTGTCCAAAGTTTTTTTTTGGTTCACTTACTACTAAAAACAAGGTACCTATAAGTCTTAAACTCACTCCATTTATGATTGAGAGATTTAAGACTTAACCTTACCCTATGCCTGACATGAGATCTAATAGTGAACCTAGTACAACTATGGATTTAGTCTCTGTGGAAGTACAAACATAGGACAACCAACAGGGGCCTTCCCAAGCTGAGACCATTCCTTCTGTACTAATAGAATCTAGGAAACCAACCACTTCATCCTCTCAAAAGAGTGAAGTGAGTAAAAAGAAGAGAAAACAGGAACCATTAAAAGTAGTTACTGAGAGTGGTGAGGACCAAACAGAAAAAGAGTCACTCTTGGTCAGAAAAATAAAGAAGGTAAAAAAAACTGATTTGACCACTCAAGCCACCTCTGCACCCTCCCAACAGGATGTAGTTGTAAAACAGGGACTTAAACAGACTCTAGAGGCATCCTCTCAATAGGGTGTCTCTGTTGAACAAAGCATCCACCCGAATGCACCCTGTATAGAGTCTGCACCATCACTTGAACAAATTTAAGTATATGAAAGGAGAAATAAGGAAGGCACACACAAAAGAGCACATCTCTTGAAGCTCCCTCATTCACTCAGGGGGAGCTGCCAAAACTCAACTCTGAAATTCAAACTTTAATTTCTCAAATTTCTTCTTCATATAATGAAGCACTTGAATCTAATTCTAAAGTGTTGTCAACTTCAAGTGACATAGTTTAAGAAACTATGCTCACCAACCAGGAACCAAATTTAGTTGGTGAGAGGCTACATGTTGGGGTAGACCTTCATGACACCAACAAAAATACTGGGGTTTTATCATTTTTTACCGAAGACCATGTGGTGGTTACAAATGCACCTTCATGTGCAAATCAACCTTCACAGGTTGTAAGGTTTGAGGGTAGTACTCCTGAGGGAGAGCTATCTAAATCCTCTTCAATTCAATTGGAGGTTCCTCTTATAGGGACAACTCCCCTCACAACCCTAGCTGAGATTGCACTCACAATTGAAGCTAGGAGTTCAATTGCCTATGATCCTGCTATAGGGGAGGCAAGTTTAGCACATTCAAATGCAAGCTCACTGCAAAATGAGCAAGGGTTTGAGACTAGACTACATGGTAGTAACCTAGTTAACTCCCCTCCAATTTCAATGGAGGTTCCCACCACAAGTGAGGAACAACAAACCGTCACAACCACAGGTCATCCTGTGAGTCAAACTGTGACATCTATCACATGTGGTTCTATTGAAACTCTACCCTCCCCCTCACAACCCACAGACATTCCTTCGTCATCCAATCCTTCTCAACAACCATTTTACCCAATCCAACAGTGGTTAGAAAATGCTCACTCTCAACCAAGAACTGTGGATGATCTTTTGGTTGATCAAATTTAAGGTCTTGCTAACATCTCCCAGCATCTGCTCACTTCAGACATGACAAATCAAGACTATCAAATATTCTGCTAAGTTATAATGAGGATGTTGAAAAGTAAAAGTAAAAAATAGTGAATGAGGCTGAGCAGGATGGCAATGTGGATGCTTGGCTTTCCAAAGACTTCACATTGGAAAAGGATCAGGTCTTGTCAAGATTCAGGGAGGAATATGTCACAATTTTGGGGAGTAATGCCAAGGTCCTGACTCCACAAGAAGTGTATGATGCAGTCAATGAAGTCTACAAGGCTCAAATCAAAGCTTTTAACCTATTTTGTAAAGCACCGGAATTGACTTTGACTGGTCATCAAGACAAGATCCAAAAGATGGTAAGGGATAAGATGGATGAAATTATTCCTTCACAATTCAAGATCCTATCAAGATTCCAACATTTTGATGACCAAATGACAAGATTTGATCTAACTTCAGTTGATACAAATGTCAAAAATCTCAGACAATCTTTTGTAGCTTTGCATGAGGTGGTTCAACAGTACATGACAAATTCAAATGACACCAAGCTCAAGTTGAATCGACTTCATTAAAGCAAAAATGAGCCTTTAACTCTTTTGATGGATGGAATAAAGGAAGCTGTGGAAGCTACTTTTGGAACCTCAGCCTCTTCAAGCTCTCAATCACAATCATCAACCTCATCAAATCTCCAACTTCAATCTCTACAACAACAAGTTTCAGCTCTACAGTCCTCAAATGATTCACTCACAGATCAGGTTCAAGCTCTCATTTCTTTAGTGCAGATTCAAAAAAATGATATCAAGACCTTGGTAGACTCTCACAAATACCTTTAGATATAGAACTCAGTTAATTTAGTAGCTATCATGGGTGCTTTGAATGTTCCTCTACCTGCTCTTCCTGAAGCTGTGAGGCCAGAAATTCCAACTCCACTACTCCTGCCTGCCAACAAGATGAAGAGGGAGATAGAAGCTAGGATTCAAAAATCTAAGGATAAGGAAGTTGGTAAATCAAAAGAGACAGACAAATTGACATCTATTCATATTGGTCAAAGCTCTTCACAAGCTCAATTATCTAAGGATGTTAGGAAAGACATACTTCTAAAAGCTGCAGAAGGACCCTATCAAGATCAAGAATTCAATGAACTTCTAACAGTCTTAAGGGTGTCTCTTCACAACAACTACATCACCTATAAAAGAGCATTGGCCAATAACATCAACTTTATCAGAGTGGAGATTGTCAAAGTTGATAACTTTCTGGAGAATAGAATTATTGCAAATGTAAATGACTTTGGCTTGGACAGATCTCTACATGTGTCTCTCTCCAATCTTCAAACTATGAGAGCATCTGAGCTGGATGTAATTATTGACAGAGTTAATCCAGTGATTCCAGAGGACACCCAACTACTAAATGAACTCAAGAAAGCACAGATAGCTTCTTTTCCTGAAGCCTATCTTCATCTAATCAAGGGGGTGGCCTACATCTATTCACAATCCAGAAAATGCAAGTTCTTCACAGTTCCAAAGAATTATGTAAGAGGAAATGTGAGATTGATAATGTCTTTTGAAACTAATCTTAAGTCCAAGAAAAACAAGAAACTTGAAGATGAGGAGATAATCAGATGCTTGGGGAGATATCTTCAAAATGCAGAACCATGTTGCCAAATTCACAATTCAACTTAAAAGATGACAAGGTTAATGATAAGCAGTAGCAAGATGATCAAAACCCTTCTGGCTCAAATCCAAGTCAGTCTTCTAGAGCAACTGGTAGAAAAGAAAAGAAGCAAAATAAGAAGAAGGGAGATGATAAAAAAAGAGGTGAAGAGAGAAGAAGGAAGAAGAAGAAGAAGAAGGAGGATGGTTCAGAACCAAATAAACATGTCTAGTCAATCCAAATCCAACCTGCTCAAACCCCTAAACCTATAAGCTCAAACATTCAACTATCCTTGACCTCAAAGCCCAAGTTCTTGTACAAACCAACTACAAATACCATACTCAAAATACCAATCACATCCAACCAAACCACCTTAAAGAAAATCACAAACCTACCTTCATTCAAACCGCCAGTCAAAACACATTACAAATCTGTTGGAAGAAAACCAATGAAATTGTAAGTTACTGAAAGGGCCATCTGGAACTGTTATGATCAATCTGATTTTCTGCCACTAAATTGGTGCATCACAGATGAAGAATACTTTCAATAGCTAGCTTAAGAAATAGTTAGAGTCTGGGTTGTATCTTATACAGAAATTAGGATATATTATGATGATGGTTCCTTCACTATATTTGGAAGCAACTTAATGGACACACTTTCAACCATATAATATAAAAGAGTGATCAGTCTAATGAAGGATAAGGATACAATTTTAAGGGCTTGGAAGGTTGTATTATGTGTTTGGGTGAGAGAAAGTGATGAAAAAAATGCAAGAGCAAAGGATGAGAAGGAAGAAAAAGATAGAAAATATGCAGAAGAACTTGCAAGAATTGAACAAAGATCAAATAAGCTCAAGGAAAAGGGAATGAGCAGACTTTCCAAGGATGGACACTTTCTGAATATAAAATTTGGCAGATTTTCAATATTTAGATATGGTTACCTGAATGGTTATTCATTAGATGAGTGCCTCAATCTTATGGAAGCTCTAAGAGGTACTGAAATCATAGAAGAACTTCAAGTGCTAATAAATCTTAAGGACCTTATTAGAGAGGAGTCAGGCTGTGAGGATTTCTTATAATGAATGTACCTATCAAACTCTTGTAATCACTTAATATATAAAAGCTGTATTTCTGACAATATTTTTTTGTAATATTTTATTGTTCCTTATAACTTGGGGTTAGACTTGTTACCATGCATGAATTTGTGATAAGCAATCTTCTCACTAATTGGGGGAGATTGTTGTGCAAGACATGTCTATACTATAACAAGACTAAGTCATATTGACAACCCTAAGAATTAGTTGTATGATAATCTAAATTTGTATTTTGTACTGTATTACTTGAGTCTGTAAAAATGTCAACGATAGACTGGAGTATTTTTCTGTAAACAGTCTCAAGCCAAAGAATAAACTCTGAAAGAAGATCAAGAAGATCATGCCTCATAGAAATTATGAAGAAGCTTGGAGTTGAATAAATCTGTTTTAGGAAAAATGTTCTAAGTTAGAGATATCTACAAGTCACAGATCAAGTCATATAGAGAAGTCATTCGAGAACTCCAGAATGACCTATCGAGAAGTCTAAAACATCTTATAGAGAAGTCTTAGAGATATCGACAAGCCAAATGAAGAAATGAAGATTGGAGATATCGACAAGTCATTTCTACATTAGAGAACTCCGAGATATCGACAAGTCAAAATTCTCATTAGAGATCTCAGAGATATCGATAAGTCAATATGCTTATAGAGATTTCGGAGATATCGACAAGTCAATTTCACATGTAGAAATTTGGAGACCTCGACAAGTGAAAACACTTATAGAGAACTAAGAGACCTCGACAAGTCAAAACACTTATAGAGAACTAAGAGATCTCAATAAGCTATTATATTTATCGATATGTCATTTTTCTATAAAATAAACTGGAGATCTCGATATAAAGCTCAAGTACAGAATGCAGACAAGTTAAATATTCAAGATTATCAATCAAAAAATGATTTAATCACTTAGATTGAAAAGTCTATAAAAGCAGCTTGAAGAGTACAAGATCAAAGTACAATATTAACTGACAAAGGAAAGTCACAGATTCACAGTATTTGCAAAGATACACTAACCCAGAAATGGAAAGTTTTAGAGATAACTTAAAGTAGGGTTTAGTACATTCTATTGCATATTGTGTAAACTTGTGTTTACTAATTTATAAAGTAAACACTGGTCCTTTGCTTTTAAATTGTATCAAACATATCTAGAATTTCTTGTAACTCTCTCAAGAAAGAAGCTGAGTTCTTTACTTACAAAGAACCCATGATTGGTAGCAAAATACTAGCTTGATTTTAATACAAAATTAAGTGAGTTTTGAAATATTGTGAGCACTATTTATTTTCAGTTAACATAATATTATTGCATTTCTTATCTGTTTTGTTCACCAACTAACAAACATTCAAAAAGCCTTTAAAATATCCAAAACACATTTACCCCCATCTGTGTTGTATTCATTACCTAACATATGGTATTGTGGTGAATATGATAGTTGAGTTTTGTGATGCAACTTTCTTTGAGAAAGTGGTCCCTATGAGAACTGGTATACCTTTGGGTAATTTTGAGAATGATCCCACTCACATATCGAGTTATATTCCTGATCATGTGGAAAAGATGACAAATATGGGGGGTCCTAGTAGTAGCTCTACTCCTAGTAAAGTAGAGGAACCTAGAAGGAGTAAGCGTGCAAGGGTAGTCAAGGACTTTGGAAGTGATTTTATCACTTACAATGTCGAGGATGAGCCTTTAACTTTCCGTCAAGCCATGGATCTTTCAGAGTCAAGGCATTGGAAAGGCGCTGTGAAGAGTGAAATTGACTCAATTGTTTCTAACGGGACATTGGAGTTAGTTGATCTCCCCCTATGTGTTCTACTATTGGATGTAAATGGATCTTCAAGAGGAAGCTAAACCCTGATGGCTCAATATATAAGTTCAAGGCTAGGCTAGTTGCTAAGGGATTTAGGAAAATGGATGGCATTGACTATTTTGATACATACTCTCCCGTTTCTCGAATGACAACAATCATAATTCTTATTGCATTGGCTTCCGTACATGGTCTTATCATCCATCAAATGGATGTAAAGACAACTTTTCTTCATGGTGACCTTGAAGAATAGATTTATATGGATTAGCCTGAGAGATTTGTTACTTCTGGTAATGAGAGAAAAGTTTGTAGACTAGTCAAGTCCATCTATGGCCTTAAACAAGCACCTATAGACTGGCATAAAAAGTTTGATGAAACTATTTAAGACTTCGAGTTTTTAGTTAATGAAAGTGACAAGTGTGTCTACTATAAGGTTAGAGGTAATGACTATGTGATTGTGTGCTTGTATGTAGATGATATTTTGTTGTTTGGAACCAATATTGAGATTATTAACGAGACAAAGAGTTTCTTGAAGAGGCACTTTGAAATAAAGGATATGGGTGATGCTAGTATGATTTTTGGAATCAAGTTGACTAAGTCAACTGATGGAATAACATTGTCACAGTCTCATTATATAGAGAAATCTATACTTGAGAAGTACATTTATTCAAATTATAGAATCGCTATTACACCATATGATTCAAAAGTTGCCATAGTCAAGAATAGCTCAGGAGTTCCTGTGTCTTAGTTAAGGAATTCTCAGATTAATGAGAGTTTGTAATATCTTGCAAATGTGACTAGACCGGATATTTCATATTCTGTGTTTAAGTTAGCTAGATATACAAGTTGTCCAAAAAAGACTCATTGGGAGGCATCGGATAGAGTTCTTAGATATCTCAAGGAAACTATTTCCCATGACTTGCATTACCGGAGATTTTCGGGGGTACTCGAGGGGTACAGTGATGCAAGTTGGATAGCTAAGAAATCTGATTTCAATAAAGTGAATGGATATGTGTTTACCCTTGCGGGTGGAACAGTGTCCTGGAAGTATTCTAGACATACTTTGATTACTCGGTCTAGTTTTGAGACTGAGTTGTGTGCACTTGATGCCACGGGAATGGAGGCTGAATGGTTACACAGACTCATGTCAATGTTACATGTAGTAAACAAGCCGCTTCCTGACATTTCCGTTCATTGTGATAGTCGTACAACTATCGACAAGATGAGAATTGTGAAGTATAATGCTAAGACAAAGAGACTCATCCAAGTTAGGCTGAAGTCTATAAGGGGCCTTGTGTCTGATAGGATTATTGCTATAGAGTTCACAGGAACTCAAGATAATATAGATGATTCGCTGATAAGGGGCTTGAGAATGTTGTAGTCCTTAAGTCGAGGTTGGGGATGGGACTGGTAACCCATCATAATTCATCAACAGCGAGAACCCAATACAACTGAGAGGAGATCCCTCAAAGTGTATTTAATGTGGTAATAACAAGTTTTAAGGTTGAATTGGTAGTAACTCTACCATATACATTTAGACACTTATGTATCTGAGTCTATCCCTTGTAAACCTAAAGAGGTACTTGAACTGCTAGTTAACAAGAGTTTTAATAAACTCTGATGGAAACAGTTTTGGATCAGGACTTGATAAATACTGATGCACCAAATACTGTGTCAAGGATTTATAAACTCTGAATGGGGTCAAGTCGTAAGACGAGATGTTGGCAGTACATCTTTGGAGATTCCCAGCTAAGCGAATGCAATTGTGAGGTCGTAATTAGAGGAAAGGGTTATTCCCTGAAGCATTCGACGAATAGGTTTGAGACACGACCATAACGTCTCAAAGTCATAGATCTGAACCATAGCCTTTTGACTTTTTATCGTCAATGGAGTGTGGTTACACCAAACAGATAGAAATTCAAGGTAAAACATTCCATCTACATCCGGTAGCCATCAAAGTAGGGGACTTAGGAGGGTTCAAACCCAGTAGGGTACCGACTCTGAAAAGCAAGTCATGATAAAATCTGATATGCATTTTTGTATGGACTTGTGGGGGATTGTTAGAAAATGGAAAGTTTGAGGCATGTTTTAAACATGTTCTTGATGTAATTTCTTAAAATTAATTTTTGGAGGTTGTTTCTTGGATTGAGGACTTAAACTTTCATGTTTGGATCTAAGTCATTTTCTTAGTGTAATCCATATAGAAATTGTGGTGAAGTTAGTAGCTTGAAATGGGTTTGTGGGTTTTGTCTAACATTGATTAAGTAAAGAGGGGTGTAGTGCTTTATATAGTACCATGTGCAAGAGTAGTATACCAACTACTAAGGTATGTTGGTGTGTATGGTGTTATTGTGTGCCTCGCCACGGCTCGCCACGCCTCGTCACGACTCGGGTCGGATCGAAGGGCGATTTGAGAGAATGTCTCGGCGTCTCGCGTACGCGAGGTGACCTATATCTGTTGATGCACATAACTCAGTATCCATTGATGGATTTATCCGTTAAAGTAAAATGTGCATTATTCGTTGATGGATTTGTTGAGACTGATTCTGATGCCCCTGGATCAGGATTTGCTATGGCTGATAAATCCTGACGCTGGTCAGGATTTGCTTTGGTTGGTAAATACTGATGGGCTGACTGTATCAGGATTTGACAAATCCTAATACTGACTGTTACGTTTCTGATTCTGGAAGTATTTCATTAAATACAATTTAAGTGAGGATATTTATTTTAATTAATGTAATATATTCAGTTACGTTTTGTGTTGTATTATATACTGAACAAAATGTTTGGAATAGATATACGTCAATTACATAAGTATGAAACCCTAACGGCTATATCTCTCTATTTCTCTCCTCCATAATATACAGATCATAGCATATGTTTTCTGGGCGAACTGAGGTACGAGTCGCTGTTGAGTGCTACGTATGTGTTGTTGTATCATGTAAGTGATATTGCTGCAAACCAACACAACGTAAGTGGGGCAATAATCTCCCAAAATAGTCTAGACTTCTCGAAGGATAGTCGTCTCAGCTGTTATTGGCTCTTTCAGATTTAGTAAAGCTTCTGTTAAACATAAATGTTCTTATCTATCTTTGTCAATCCAGTTACTAATTAATCTTGTTATTTGTTTTCGTGTTTTGTTTTATTATTTGATTTTACCTATTCTTGTTAATTTGTAATATATATAACTATCTGGCTGTTGCGTGTGTAAATTATACCCAACAAATTACTATTCCGATCAATTCAACATCATTCAATTATTAATCTCTAATAACCGATTAACCAAGTGATTATACGTATTCACGATTTACAACCATTCCCCTAGTACTGCAACCAATCTAAAATAACTAAATCGCAATTTATGAATATAAAATTGTTTGTTTTACTTCTAAAAGAAAGAGTCATCCCTATTTATAACCTGCACATACTTTTCCGCGAAGAGAAGGTAAAGATAGAATCATCAGTTTGTCTATATAATGCGAGGAAGTACGGTGGAATGAGAAACCCCCGAAACAGACAAATCAATCTGTTGTAGTTGCCGAATAAAAGGTCATCTTCAGTGCAAGATAAGAAGATGATGCCACAAGTTTCCATTACATTTTCTTCAAGGTGACATTGGCATATTTATGATGCCTAACAAAAACACACAACTATGAAGTAACACAAACTACAAAAAAAGGGGATAGACATTCAAACTGAGTGGGCTTTCCAGGATCCAGGAATGTGCAGGACCATATTTCAAGCTTCTTGACAGGGTCCTTTCCACATACATTTATTTCGACTGGTCTTAGAAGTAGTCAAGTACATGCATGAATGACAATAATAATTATACATGAATTTTTATGTAAATATATCTATGTTGTTTGAAGCTATTATATAAACGAGATAAAGATAATTTCGGCGTATATCATACACGCGTTTGGCTTTCATCATATTTCTAACAACTTTGCCAAATTTCAGAAGTACTTTGTGATAACTTCAATCCTAATAGCGATCGATTGTATTTTATTTAAGGAAATGAACATATGAGAAATAAAATTTTATATGTAGTTTTTTTTGAATAATTAGATTTTTTTTTTGTCGGAGAGATATAAAATCTTGAACATAAATTGTATACTAAAATACAATATTAAGTAAACATGAGTTTTTTCATCACATAAAATTTATCATCTAAATGAAGCTATGCCCCATAAGTTTAGAAATAACGTGTTAAGATTTGAAAAGATAACATTCAAAAAATAAAGTAAAGCATGATTGCTTTTTTTATTAAATAAAATTTATCATCTAAGTGAAGTTATGCCCCAAAAGTTTAGAAATAACGTGTTAAGGTCTGAAAAGATAACATTGAAAAAATAAAGTAAAGCATGATGGGTGGATGATCGAGCTGCGTAATTAATTGATCCAAAAATTTTGAATTTCAAAGTTACTCCATTTACCTTCTTGTTAAAACCCGCACTGAGTAAAAATAGTAAAATTCAGTCGCCTATTTACTTAGTAATCTCATTTTATTACAAAAAGCAATGTTCTAAAAATTCCCGATTTTAAAAAATTCCCGATTAATCTTAAAAAAATATTTGACCGATCTATTATTCGAAATCCGATTAATATTTATAAATTATTTTTAAATTATATATTTCATAATAAATAAGGTAAATATATTAAATATTATTAAAATATTTAAATATATCCGATTTTTGTTCCGATTAATCCCTCCGATTTACCGATTAATCCCTAATCGGTACCCAAACCGATTAGTGCCGATTACCGATTTTTACAACCATGAAAAAAAGTAATTTTAACATTATGTAAAGTCTAATTAAAGGAGGATCCTTGGTTAGATACATGCAATCTTTGACTCTTCAAAATTTAGAAAATATATAATTTTCAGCAGTTTTCAAAATTTTAAAATTAAATGTATATTATTAGTCTAGCACTATTAACCGAATGTGTATAATAAAATAACCAAAACTTATTTTCAAAATTAATTATATGTACGCCTTGAAAACAACTCAGTTTGTTTTACAGAATGAGTGTGAAATCTTTTTTCTCCGATTAGCAAAATGTTGTTAATCAATCTAAAGAGTACACTATCATACTTTAGTCATTTTACTCAATCTCTTGGATTTCTCCAAATGTTGTTATGCATATAGATTAAAAATTAGAATTTTTTGGTGGACACCGGAGGTAATTATTCATGTTCACGCTAATTTTTAAATGACTCTGATTATAGTTTAACTTTTTTAAACAATATGATCAATTTATTATCCATGAGTATGGTAAAACCCAAATTAAAAGATTGAATAATTAGACTGATATAGCTTAAAAATGAGCATATATTCCTAATAAATCTTGAAACTGAACAACAAACGACTACAAGAGAAAAGAACTCTTTCTAGGAAATAAAATATTTGTAGTCTTGGTTTTTAAAAATAGAAATTGGATTATGGTCTTTTTAGATGAGATAAAACAATATGATCGGCCCAGTTTAGGGAACCCTGATCAGTACTATGAAAACAAAAATGGATTGACATTAAATTAGTATTTTCGAAAACTCAGAATAGTTTAGATATCTTATTTTGCCGAAATACGAACGGGCTTGTGCGAGTCCATATTTTGCAAGGAATGAGTATTATGGTTAAAACATGGAATCGTGAAATGGGCTTTTACGAGTCCATTTGAAGATTTTCATAGACCGAAAACTTATTTAGCCCAAATTCGAAATTGTCAATACTTTCGAATGACGACTAAAATTCAAATAAAAATTCTCGTTAGGCGTCAAATGTTTGCAGATTTCTTGAAAATTCACGACGTAGAGTTTTTGAAGAAATAAAAAGAAATTAAATCCGTGATTGAAAATTCAGGACGTAGATTAATTTTCTCACTTGGTATGTCATGTTCAAGGGATGGAACCGAAAACTCAAAATACATGTTTTGTTTCATAGTATTAAGTAGCAGATAATATTGTAATTCTTTAAAATTTTCTATTTCATATTTATTTTACAAAACTTAATGAAGGTTTATTCAATGAATATAATTCTTTAAAAATATCCTATCACATGTTTATTTTGTTGAAATAGAGGATATTAGTATAATGTCTTCTAATACTTGGCCTAGGGGTGAGCGCGGTACGGGCGGTGCGGTTTTTTTCTCAAACCGCAAATCAAACAGCACATGCGGTTTGCTCAAATTTCCAAACCACAACCGCATCGCGTGCCCTCGAAAACCGCATAAACCGCACCACGAAAATGCGGTGCGGTGTGGTGCGGTTCACTGCGGTTTATACTTTACAAGTTCAAAAAAATTTAAAAAATACAAAACTTAAATTTAATCAAATTTCCGAAAATAGTTTTAGTTAATCAGAATGCAACATCTTAGTTCACTTGTATAAATACTTGGATTTTGGTTTTCCTAGTGAAGAAATACAAACAAGAGATTGTGTAGTTTTTTTTTTATTTGTCAGAAGTTCATGTGGTCCATTTGAATTCCTTAATGAATTTAACATATAATTCTAACTCAATAAGGATGCTATGACCATCTGGTGAAATTCAGTTTAACTAATAACATAAAATGGTTCTTTATGTTACCCGATATGAATATAAATGTGTGTATATATATATATATAATATATTAAATATTGCGGTGCGGTGCGGTTTGAACCGCATTTCATAAATTTAAAATCACAACCTGCACCGCACCGCGCGGTTTATTAAAAATTCAAACCGCAACCGCACCACGAAAATTAAAAACCGCGTTTTGCGGTGTGGTTTGGTGCGATGCGGGCGGTTTTTGCGGTTTTCTGCTCACCCCTAACTTGGCGGGAGTATGTATTGTTTTATTCTTTCTTAAAAATCACTTTTTAAATGATTATAATCTCCTATATTTTATTCCAAAAACTATTTCTAAAATAAAAAAATTAAAGGATAATAGTTTAATCTTATATTTAATTTATAGGACTAATTTTGATAAAATTAATTATCTCTAAAATATTATCACAAAAACTATAATCCCACGAAACCAGACAAAAGTGACAAGTCACTAAAATATCAACAACAGAAGTGGTATTAAGATATTTAGCCTTTTGATCGTGTGTCTATACGATCATTAATTACATATATCAAATAAAAATTGGGCTTGATAATTAGGGTAAAAGTTCAATGGAGTCCCTAGTTTAATTGGAGACTTGGAGTCTTAAATTCTAACCATTCATTTTTGTTTAATCCAACAGTCAAATTTTTTTTCTTTTTAATTCTTAAATAATAATTATAGGGTTATACAAGTCCACTATGCACGTACACCCCATCGTGCGTAAAAATAGAATACCTGACGGTTACCCCAACAAGATTACAGGAGTCTCTATCAAAATTTTGAAAAGACTTATCAATCCAATTTCAGTACCGGCCTGTTCTTATTCAACATTTATCACCCAACTGATTTCACATACTTTCCTCCTTCACTTCTTCAGTAAACAGTCGCTTTTTTGGCCATAAAGATCAAATATGACTAATGTTGAAGAATCTGCAGGTAATTTTAACTGGGTTTTTTGTGCGTGTAGATTTTTTATGTTGTATCTTGTTTTTATGTTATGTTCTAAATTCAAATGATGCAATACACATATTTATTAATAAAATTGCAGTAAGTTAATGTGTTCTGATTGAAGAACCTGTATTAATTCATTTTATGATTTATATCAGGTTCTGAATGTTATCCTCATATTGAGAGCTCTGATTCTGAACAGTCAGGATGTGAACAGGATTCTGATAAATCACAATGTGAACAAGATTCAGGAGGAGAGACCGGTAGTGAAAGCTCAGATGAAGATTTGGAAGAATCACATAATGATAATGAGTGTGAGTCTACATATTTTGTTGCTGCGGATGGTAGCGAATTTTGGACACCAAAATGCGACAATAGGCACAAACCACAAACCAATCAGTATTTTCCAACTTTGGAAGATGCTTTTAAATTTTACAAGGAATACGGTCGAGTTTGTGGATTTTGTGTTCGAAAGTCCATTAAGAGAACTAGTGGTCGTGGAACTTTATTGTCCAGATATGTTATTTGTAACCGTGGTGGCAAGCCAAATAGAAGCAATTCTAAAGTCTCAAATGAAAGTGCTGGTAAAGGGCCGAAGAAAACAAGAAGAACAACATCTCGTAGATGCAATTGCAAAGCTCGGATAATTTTGAAACCTGCAGGAACAGGAGGTCTGGTTGTAATGGGTTTTAACGAAGAACACAATCATCCTCTATCATCTGGAGCTGAGAAAATGTTTTTAAAGTGCAACAGGAATTTGTTTGTTCCTCACCAGAATCTTATAATGGACTGTGCAAGAGTTAACATCGGTGCAACAAAAGCATTCTCTTTAGCAAAAGAATGGGCCGGGTCGTACGAAGCTGTGGGTGCTATGTTAATTGATTTTAAGAATTTTGCTAGAGACGTAAAAGCTCGGATTGGAAAACGTGATTCTGATATGATTTTGGCCAAGTTTAAATTAAAGAAAGAGGCATCTCAGAATACCTTTTACTATGACTATAAGGTTGATAGGCAGGGTCACTTGACCGGTCTTTTTTGGACAGACGCAATCGGGCAAGCAAATTTTGATGTGTTTGGCGATATAATTTCATTTGACCCTACTTTTAGGACTAATAGGTATGTACATTTTTTTTTAATTTTTATTTACATGCTAATGTACAAATTTGTTATAAGAGAGTCAGTGCAATACTTTACATATATCTTTCCTTAATTTATATATCCTTTTTTAAATTGTCATCAGTTCTTATGCTTCTTGATTATAATTTAGAATATGACAAGATTGAACTCTAAATCTTTACTTTAATTTATGTACTTCTTTAAATTGTCATCAATTCTATACTTCTTACTAGGGACATCAATGGTAAAAGTGTTTGAAGGTAAATATGTTAGTGGAATGTATGATGCTAGTTATTTTTTAGGGATTTATATAATCTAGCATACATCTACATTTTACACTTTTTACATGTGTAAGTACATGTAATTACAGATTATACTACGTATAATTATGAGTTGAACATTAATTTTATGTCTAATTTGTTCAATGTCCTGCTCGTATGTCAGATATAATATGGTATTTGTACCTTTTACCGGTGTTAACAATCATTGGAAGAATGTAACGTTTGCTGCTGGTTTATTGGCGAAGGAGAATTATAAAAATTTCAATTGGCTCATTAATACTTTCAAGAAAGCAATGGGTCGTGCTCCCCGTTGTGTAATTACAGATCAATGTCCTGCCATTAAAAAGGCTTTAGATAAGTGGTGGCCTAATACAAAACACCGGCTTTGTATGTGGCATATCATGAATAAGTTGCCGACAAAGGTAAATTAAAAAAATAAGTATGAATCTTTTTAATCATATGTTCTTACATAAGTTTTATGTCAAGTTTTTTATTATTTTTTTTATTTTGTTGGTTAAGGTTGGACCTGCTCTAGCTTCAGACAAGAAATTTATCGAGAAATTGAAGTCTGCGGTTTATTCAGATCACATAACGCAAACAGAGTTTGTGGAACGTTGGAATGCCGTAATTGTAGAATATAAATTGGAGTCTAATCCTTGGTTGACTGAATTGTTCAACATACGCAATGAATGGATTCCAGCTTATTTTTCAGACATTGAAATGGCTGGTTTATTAAGAACTACTTCAAGATCGGAAAGTTCTAATAGCTTTTTCCAACACTTTCATGAAAGCGGTCACACATTAGTAGAATTCTATTCTAGTTTTGAAAGTGCTATGGACAAGCAACGCCTTAAGAATGCAGAAGATGACAAGAGATCTGGTATTGAAATAGATGCATCTAAGTTGTATACACTTGAACTTTACTATCTTGTCAGGGAAGAGATCAAAGCAGCTTGTTATCATACTAGTATGCCAGATATTACAAGAGATAATGAACATCGTTATTTCAAAGTTAAAGATGATCTTCTACATGATAGAATTTTTGAGGTATATTCATGAATAGTCGTTTCTCTATGGAAATATTGTAATGTACTTAAATTTTACACTATATATATGATCTACATTATTTTGCAGGATTATTATATGAATCTGCAAAATTATTTGTAATTCATACTTTTGAGTTTGATGTGTATGACATGTAGTATATGTTGTACTGCTTTTTAGGTGGGTTTGAGAAATCTGAGGTCTTTAATCTTATATCAAAATGTTGAGTTTTTGATATTAATATATTTCACCTCGTGATTTTATAAAGTCACGCTTGACAAAAATGCTTTGAAGCGTCACTCATTTCTCGGATCATCCCAAGTTGATGCTCTTTGCGGAAAGAGGGACAAAAAAAAGTTGAAGAGGACAAGGGCATGGTTTGAATTTCACAATTGTATGAATCATGCTGAAGAAAATGAGGAAAAATTGGATTTGGTTATCACAGGCTTGCAAACAATTAATTCTTCACTAACAAAAGATAGTGATAATAACATGGATCAGGGCAACGCTCAAAGAGTTGATACGTTCATTGGCCCTATTCCAGATACGGAATTATATGTTCAAAATCCACATGTAAGCAGAAATAAGGGATGTGGCAGCCGGATTAAGAGCAGTCACGAGATTGCAAGTGAAGCAGGGAAGCGAAGGACGTGTAGTCGTTGTAAATTAGCAGCAGGCCACAATGCACAAAGTTGTCCACTAAACAAAGAATCTATTTAATAGATAAAAATTCATTTTTGTATTGATGTTCACATCGAGTTTAAATGATTTTCAATGTTGACTATTTCCCTGTTTTATTCAAATTATTTAAGGTTACTTGTGTAAAGTGTTCGTTTAATTTGTTCAGTACAGAACATATTTAGATACTTAAATACTAATACAAGTATCAACAGAAAACTATTGTGCATCACTGATATGCTATATCGTAACAATATCAGAGATGGCTGTGTAGCCTGTGTTGTTGCTGAGTTAGAGATGATGGAACCCTATTCTACTGTAAAACACAGGTATGTATTCTTTTCTGTGGGATTGATATTGCTAGGTGTTACACTATTTATATCTTCTCCTTCCTAACTATAGGTCTTTGACAAAATAATAGAATACTAATGCACTTTTTTTGCTAAGCTACTGCAGTAAAATAGTCTGTACCCACTGGCTGAACAGCCAGAACCTGAATCTTCTGAAAAGTTTACTGAAATGCTTCTGAAAATGGATCAGACTGAGGTACTGCACTTGCTACAATCACCAGAAGCTCTTAGGGATATTTCTCTACAGCAACAACCTGGTAATCCCACTGATCAATTGGCAGAGCTATCGCTAAATGATGATCATGTGTCTTAAATGTGTTCTGGAGTGCACTTATAGTAGGGGAAGTTTGTCCTCCTTATTAAATGTTTTCTGTTTTATAGGACTATCTTGAATCTGGTTTTTTAACTGAAGTATGATGATATTTGTACTGCACTTTAAAGTTATCAATTTTAAATCCGAAATCATCAGGATGCAACACCCTCTAATTACATAATTAATGCTTTGCTGTGAGTGTTAGCTTCGGCTTTAGCTTTCTTGTTAGTTTTATCGCTACTATAAAATAATAAAAAGGATCACAAAAATTCCTTCTAAATCGCATACTTTGCATGCCACTTTTTACTGTTCTATTTATCAACTACTGCTTAATTCAGAAATGCTTTGATAGACACTGCTTACATTCTTTAAGTAAACTATTAGTGTGGAAAGTGCAGAATTTTTTGTTGCCAAAGTTAAAAAAATGCCGCTTACATCTGTTGCAAAAACAGTTGATAAAAACCTGCAAAACAACACGGTAAAAATGCTTAAAAGGGTTCAGTAACTAGCTTAATTTACTGTGAAATTCTGCAGAAAATAGGAGCAGTTTTTTATTCTGAATAGTGCATATAACTGCTGGAGAAATACAAGAAATTCTGCAGCAAACTGTTGCAGATTTTTTATAGAAGCAGTCTACAAAACAGCTGTTCCGAAAATGCTGAAAAAGATGCACCAGTAAGTTTAATCTGCTGTGAAATTCTGTAGGCAATAGTCGCTGTTTTTTTCCCCGCAAAGTGCATAAAACTGCTGCAGAAATACACCAAGTGCTGCAAAATTCTGCAAAAAACTGTTGCAGTTTTTACTAGATAAAATCTGCAAAATTCTGCAGAAAACCTCTCAAAACTTTGGAGAAAACTACAACACAAGAATATTGGAAAGTTTGCAAAATTAAAAATACAAGACCAGTAGTTATGAATTGTAAAATGTGTACTGAAGCATAAATATTACAAAAGCATTTAAAAAACAAAATTAAAATTTAGTGTTATCAGAAACACAGAATTTTAAAGCAGGTCTTTTATAGATTTATCCCAATACTGTGCTGATTAACATTATAAAGTCCGCACCTGCAAGCTTTAACGTCAAAATCAACATACATTAAATTCTTTTATAAAAAAACTTAAAAAACAACTTAGAAGACATCTTTTTATGCAACATCCATCATAATAAAATTCAGACTAAAGATTGATCAATTCTATAATTCAACAATCAAGTCAAAATGGTACAATACTCCACAATCCAATGATATGAAATAAAAGTACTCAGTCGTGGTGCAAAAAGAAAAACAAACCACCAAATTAGAAATTGTCTAAGAACATTATTTCTACTAAATAGTTCTACTAAATAGTTCAGGTAACCATGTTCCTTCCCTTTGCAAAATTTGCAGCACCTTCCAATATGACTGTCCTATTCCTATTCTCACTCCATGTCAAGATAGAGTGACAATAAATAATCCTCAGCTTGTTAAGCAATGTTTTTTGGTTGTCCTACATAACAGGACAAATATTAACTCAATTAGTTAGTAACGTACATTATCTTTTAACAAGAACTAAAAAATAATTTAAATGTACCTTTTCTACACGCAGCCCAACCTTCCATCCACACAAAATACCCATATATGTCTCCATGTGTCTCATTACAAATATTGCGCAATCAACAGAGTTTATTTTTGTTTGCCATCCCATCTTATGAACCCTTGGTTTCAAATTAATTATCTCCTTTACTTTTGGCACGTCATATATTGAAATCCATTGCCAAAAACAGTCATGCTATTTTTAAAATACAATGCAATAATTAGAGTATGGCACACTACTTTTCATGAAATCTTAAATTTGCTAAAAATACTTCAAATTAGACATATCAATCGTGCTGGTAGATCACCGTAAGTTTCCTCCACACCATCACTTAGGACTCTATTATCTATAATCTCTAAACTTGCTCTCTTGATGTTATAGCATATGATATAGTAATGCCCCGAATTGGAAATAGGAAAAACAAACTGAAAAAACCATGAAATGTATTAGGGAAATATATATTATGTGGCTTAAGAAAAAAATAAGGCACACAAAAAATTTATTTTTATACATATTACCATATCAAAATCCGATACTTCATATTCTCTGTTATGCATCTCACTAACCATTTGAATAACCAAGTCCATGTTATCACATAATGCAGCATACCGACCTAATTTGTCACCAATTTGTAGTGATCCGTACTGCATCAAAACATATGAAACATAAGATATTTTTTCCTAAAAAGCACAAATAAAAAATAGTTTAGATGTTAAAACTGTACAGTTGTTTCAGTAGTCAAGAAAAGACGTAAAGGTGATTAATCGGCTTTAAGAATCTCATTCTCATTCAGCAGGTAGGTCCATGTGTCAATCAAAGTGGACATAACCATTTTATTTTCCTGAAGTGACTGAAAGTGTGCTTTTGTACACATTCTATCATTCCACTCAAACAAGTTTTTCCCTGAAAAAGACAAAATGAATAATTAGTACAAAGATAGTACAAATACCACTATATATATGAGCTAAAACATAAACATTACAAAAGCAACACAAATATCAAATACACATACTTTCTGTTCCTCCTATTCTGGAAAAGCCATTGCCATACATTCTTCTCCTCAGTGGTTATAACATGATTACTGACATCAATAACCCTGCTCACATACGGAGACCTACAAAGATGTGATGCTTTTAGTTCTCGGCGAGGTTTTGCCATTTCTGCATATACATTACCCGTTTCTATGAATTTTTGATGCGCATCCTTCTCATTATAAAGAACCTCGTTGACCACAAGCTGTCTTTTGCCTGTTAATCTCAACAAAGATGTACGCCTTTTCTTTTGCGTGTTAGAACTGCCATCTAACTCTGCGTGGAGGTTTTTAGGTGTCAACTGTGACAACCCCAAGGAGTAATTAGGTATGAAATTTGCGTCATCCACTATTTTTAACTTTTTTCCGGGTCTGACAACTTCATCACCAAATAATAAGTTCTTTGCAATTGGACTAGCATCTTCAAACATTTTAAAATATTGGCTATAAACCTTTTTTAGTTGTGCAAGACGTGGATTTTGAGGATAGAGTGCTAATACGACTTCAAAGTTGTTCAAGCACCTTCCATAAACATCATCAAATTCTTTCAAATTATGTTCGAATGATATCATGTATGTCTGTCAAAACACATTCAAACACACATCACCACTAGTAATTTTTAAAAGCATGTAACACTAAAAATGCAAAAAATTATTTTGATAAGTCAACATACGTCCTCCTCAAAATGCTTTTCAATTTCTTCATCAACACGCGATTGAGAGTTCTGCACTACCTCGTCTCCAACACCGCATATCTACAATTATAGATTAACATAATATTGGCATGTAACATTTTCTACTGTAGTGCATTTTACTAATTCTTTATCACCTTATTTAAAAAAAAGAGAGATAAAGAAGATAATATACAGTGATAAAGAGAGATAAAAAAACAGCTTAACAGATTAGTCCTTGAAAACATAAAGAAAGATAATATACAGTGATATCGGTGTCCTTCAACCCTGGCTCAATAACTGCTTCACAATCCATTATAGCATCCAGCGTCCCAGATTTGTAAAGTGCTGATTGTTCCTGCAGTACAATTTCCCAAGACTGCAAATTACCAAATATTCTTAATAAATCTTACCACATCATTTTAATTACCAATAGTGGTCGCAGGTTTTACACTACTAGCAACAACATTATTAAATTTATACAAAAAATTATCTTAGAGAAAGAGTACTAATAACAAAATTGCATTGTAATTAATATGTACAATAACATGAAATACATTTATCTTACAGAAAGAGTAATGATAAAAGAAATTATTAAAACTAGTGTAATTTTAGTTCTTACATTTTTTTTAAACCCAGCATCAATGTTCACAATTTGTTCCTGTCTGTATTCATCATTCAAAAGTTCCTCAATCTCATTATCCGCATTTGTCTTTACGCATTTAAATTGCACTGTTTGTTCCTGCATCAGTTTACTGCAAATCATCAAAACTTTGTCTTTACTATTAAATAACTATTTTTTACTGATCAATGTTCATACTCCCTTGCAGCGTTGTGTAATGAAAAATGTATCGCTTACACAAATCTTTTCATCAGCAACCATTATGCTAAGTTCTATATTGTCAGCTGTGTCCCTCATCCCTTCCTCGTTCTCAACCTCATCCCTCACAACTATGTCCTGCATTGTCAATTCAACATTTTCTTCGCGTTCCTGCATCTTTTTATCAGTAAAAAAAATAAGCTGTACAAATAGAATTCTACATTCTTAAAGCGTATTTTCAAAGAGGTTACTTTGTGAACAGTACCACTGGAAAGCATACACCGGCTGAGTATTAAATTAAAGATAGAACAATTTTCAGTTCAACTAGTTAAATTACTTAGTGTAGTCACTCCTAATGAGACTTAAAATACACTATAGATAGATTAAAGATAGAGAAATAGTTGAAGTTGATTTCTGGTCCTGCATCCTATATTTTCCATATCTCTTGTATTATGGATACAGGAAAACTTACAAAAACTCTAGAACCATCTTAATGCAGGGGAGAGACAACTTTAATGGCAACTAGTATATCACATATAAGACAATTTAAGTTTCATTCAAGTAGTAACATGTGTACATATTTATGAAGACTAATACTAATATTTTATTACAAAAACTGAGCCCAGAAATATATAGCATGCAACATTGACATTATTTCTTAAGGCTGTTATTTAGATCACCAGGGAATCAGGGAAGTGGACTTGCAACATTGACGTTAACTATGCTAAGCTTTTAGCTTATAAGCTTGTCTGGCCACTAGCTAAATTCTTTGACAGATACCATCGGCAACTGCCAAAGTGCTTACTAGGATAATGAGAATAAGATAGATTGATGCCTTTCTAAAGTCCACACTGAAGCAATTTCAAAATATAGCCATGTATACAACAAACCCTAGTCTGTGCATTATTATGTGTACTTTCTAACACTAACATTATACAATTTCTTACCCCCCGTTCTCTGCTGATGACATCATCTTCGTCCTGCATAGTCATGAATTACGATTAATTGAAAAGATAACAAAATTTAATTAAAACATTAACTAAATTTAAAAAAAAATGATAAATGCATCGATTATTTACCTCCAATCTGTCATGTAATTCTATTAATTTACCCACACCAAAACATTCGTTCTTTGCATCATACTTCTGTCACTCTCGTACCAGCATATCTGACCAAAACACGGTAGGTTGGATAGACTGTAGGCACACTTGTTGTGTTTTGATTTTGTACTTTGCAAACATACAAGTACTGCACCAAGAAAATGTGTTTCTTTATCATATTTCAACAATATAACCAGTATTATGAAAACTGAAAACTGACTTAGAAACTTATAACTTACAATAAGGAAAGGCAGTGGTCCTGCAAAATTTCTCTTTGTATCAACAGCCCAATAAGCATGTATTTCTTCAATTTCTTAATTAGAAGCTCGCACCAATTATAGTCACTACATTTTTCCATATTACCAGAGAAGCGTAGTATATCTCTTGTCAAATATCGATTTTGATTTGATTCAATAAAGAAGTTATAAACCATCATTATAAATTCCATTTAAAATTTGTATCATCTCTGCGATTTGCAAGGAGCTTGTCCTTAACCATTAAAGGTGTAATTTGGGAGCTTACAGATCCAGGAAATTGTTCAGCCCAAACAACATACGCTACAGTTTTTCTCCATCAAATTCAATCACTTCATTCCCCATCGGCAAACCCATAACACTATGCACAGTAACATCATTTATTTCAATATTCCCTGCTTTTACCTTAACTGAGCAAGTTTCACCATCGAAAGATTCCACAACATTATATCCTATATTGTGCGCATAAACACTCCATCCGAAAATACAGTAATGACCCAATCCAGTTAAGTTTACCCATTTTATTTGCGATCTGATAAACTAACTATAACATCTTTCATTATCGACGGTGAGAAACTTCTTTTGGATATACCGTTTATATATCTTCACTTTTTGTCCCTTTTCATTTATTTTGGGTGTAATGTTCTTCACTCTTCTTATTCCAACCACTTTTGATCTTCTTAAAATGCGACAAGCACTTGATTTATCCTGTTTATCCACCAAACATAAATATCAATATAATTGTAGCTAACACTAATTATTTGTCATATAAAACTAAAATAAGTATTTTTTTTTTTATAATAAAAGTTTCTATTGTACAAAATATTTAAAACATACCCTAACTTTCTTTGTCGCTGTGCGCAATTTTTTCCCACTCCCGATTTCCTCACTTACTTCCATCCTATATATAATCCTTGTCTCTGTACCCTGCAGGACATTAAAAAAATTAACATGCTTCCTGCAAACACACCCCATTAAATTACATGTTAAAAACATAATAACAGTATAAACCTATAATTACCTTGTCCACAATCATCTTTTTATCAATTTTTGATTCATCATGACTACATTTTCAGGGACCTCATAAACACCTCTTTCCAATTCAGTCACGACCATCTTCAAGATAGGCGTATTTGATTTTTATTTCCCCGAATTACTATTACTCCAAATACTTCACCGGCGTAACGAATCATCATCATCATCACTTGAGTCAGTTATTTTTGTTCTTCCCTCCAGAATTGCATTTCTCTTCTCATGTCTGGGGTATCAATTATGTTTGCTCTATGTCCTCACTAACTACTATCCCACTGATCCTTGGTTGCTTTATTTTTCATACCTACTTGACGTTTTTTTTTTTGGGATTTGTTTAGCCAGGATTTGCAATTAATCTCCCACTCCTTCGACGACCTGTAATGGAAAGACATACAATTTTAAACTAAATATGGTAGTCAATACTTCAAATATGAAGGTTTTTACAAAAAAAAATTTGATTATATCATACACAATTTTTCGCAGAACTTAAATCATATATGCTAAAATGTTTAAATAGAGTGTGCATTACTATCTATATCAAATTACCTACCTTTAAAATAAATCTTAGTACTACCCTGATCAAATATTAACAAACTGATATACTTTAATCTTAGAGTCACACTAGAGGCAGTACAAACACAAGAATTTATTCAAAACCTAAATAGACACAAACTCCTAAAAATTAAATCCTCTTTCATATGAAAAATAACAAGAATCAATTCAATACATCCAATCATTAAAAGGGAAATCGTTCATGCATGTTCACGAAACATACCTTCACTCATGGTAATGAAAGTGCTGCAATTGCTCTTTCACTGTCAAAGTAAGTAAATTAAACTCGAATCTAATTATTTCTTCTGCTATCCCGTCTTTCATCTGAAAGAACAAGTGATAAGCATGCTCTTGTAACTGCCGATTTTGATGTCTGCGGGAGAACAACAGTTGAATTTGCACGACTATATCAATAAACAAAACAGATATAGATGCAATACATTGCCCTCAAGATTAAACTTTTTTACAAAATTGCATTAGGTTTCTTTAAATCTGGGCCATTGATATAACACTAGATCCAACGGTTATGCATTTGTTCTCCAAGGACTCCAATCTTGTTAGTTCTCCATAGAACCCACCTCATATATTCTTTTCTTAAATCATCATGGCTTAAGGCCGGGGAGTCCTATTACAGCTCCGTCTCTGATCATCAGATATCATAGATCATGTTAACAGGCAAGTAAAGAGATTTAGCTGCGTCTAGCTACCACAGAATTTTGGTTTGTCACTTGATCTGGAACAGCTGTTTGCTTGAGTTAATAATTGATTAAAGACCTCTACTAACCAGAACAGGTTGTTCTTGCCTGAAATCTGAATTGCTTAACCTGTTCGGACAAATAAATAAGTAAGATAATGAACGACCAGCCAATTGAACTAATATCACCGACATCAAGAAAATGGGTATATTACTAATGTGGTACTTTATTCATCCTTTCATTATTACATATGTTAGTATAAATATTTTGTAGCCAGAGATATACACAATTATACATTATACTTAAATCTTTTATGATTTTCTTTTATGATTATAATATTGAAAAACTATTTAATTATTACTAATCTGTTGATCATATTGAAATTTGAATTAAGTGAGATAAATGCCGGTGTTAGTTTGCTTAGATCATGTCGGGGAAAATCTGTTAACTAATAAATTGCAAGTGCACGGGCATACGTGACGTTTTGTTCGTCATATTGTGGTATGTGGGTCCTACTTACTAACTTGGCGATGCAATTTTAGCTTGTGACGAAAAAACGAACTTACTAGTCGACCAAAAATGACGATTTTTTTCATCGTGAATGGCTCATTACAATAAATGGCCAGATTTGTTGTCGTGACAGGTCGAACAAGAGAGTACATGATCAATTTAAAAAACTAACAAATGTATTAATTAGCACTTAAAAATATTACTTTGAAAGATCTAATGAACAGATTCATCGGCTAAACACGAACATCATGACATAGACATATATTTTTAAAATAAAATAAATTACAAGTATGTAAAATAATACATTTAATAACTCCAAATCAAGTTTAATTCAGAACCATAAAAAATATTTCGCATTTAATTTTAATTAAATTAACTCTCAAAATCATTTAGATCTAAACTATACGCAATCCTACTTGTGTGTAACGTATGAAATTATTCAGATAAATGATATTTAAGATAATCAATAAATAAATATGTTGCAATTAAAGTGTATACACCATGATATCGATTATGATATCCAGTATTTTGGCAAACTACATCTGACCCTTATAAGGGGGCTTAGTTGAACATCATCTAAACATCATGATATATAAAAAATAAGAATCCATAACAAGAATCGAGATGAATTTGAGTTTTTTATTAATAATAAATTAGTGTTTAGAAGGGGAAAAGAAAACCGTATAAAGAAAAGATACGAGCCATGTGTGATAAGAGGTAGGAGATGTAATTATACAAAGAGGCTAAGACGATAATTTATAATAAAAATTACACAGTAGCTTTATTTATAAAAATTTCCTAATTAATTTACAATAATATTCGTACTCAAGTGTTTGCTCAGATTTACCTCTTTAAAAAATTTCTCGCTTGATTCATCAAGATCTTGTTGACTCGATCGTAATAACATATATATCTAATATTAATTATAACTTGTGTTCCATTATTTTTCTTTTAACGAAAATTCTTATTTATAAACTGCACAATCAGAAACCGAAAAATCAATCGTAAAAAGAGAAAATAATGTAAAAACAATTACAACATATTCTCTCGGTGAATATATTTCAAAACTTATTTATGCTTATGCGCTTAATATGTTAAAAAGTAATTAAATGAAAATTAATATTTTGAAATGCGACTTTATATATAACCATATATCTATATTTCCTAGATTTAAGTTTAAACTATTTTTGTTAATAGAATTATAGGCCATGACGTTGTTCACTTGGAAAAAATTATATTACACGTGCTCGCCAACATATAAAGCATGGAACCAAAATGAGCTAATAAAATGAACGCCCAACCAAATGAACTAATTATAAAAATATCTCAGCATCTTCGCTTAAAATAAAGATGAAATATATACTTATGGCGATAGTTGTGCCTTTCAAATGCCACTATGAGAAGTAAACTCATAAGAATACAGAAACACATATAGATGTATTCAAGCAGCAGTGTCAATGTTCAAAGCTTGTCTTCAACATTTATCTGCAAATAAACCTGTTGGCCAGAATAATTTTACTGAGTCGTGTATATTTATAATGTCTTGTTACACAAGTCAGTCATATATATTGAAAGTCTAGCACACTAAATAACCAGGATTAGGGGTTCTATTTTGACCAATAAATAAATAAATCACATACACCGCGCGCAAAGAACCCTGTTATTTTCGTTATAGGTATTTTACTCCAGTTTCGAATTTCACTTATTTAATTAGGCTTTGTGTGCAAGTAAAGTTATGATATATGATCGTAAACCATCAATTTCTCATAATATCCAAGTTTCTCATAGCAATATTTAAAAATTGTTAATTACTTTGAACCTAAAACAAATGTTTGAAGTATTCCCGCTCATGTGACATAGGTGAATACTGAAACTTCCATGTTCTAACACTAAAGTTAGGTTACTTAAGTTAAGCGCACATTTAATTATAATATGCACTATTGCACTGCATGAACAGACTGTAGTATTAGGGTAGTTAATCATGATTAAGTTTATATGGAGTAAACGCTGCGGTTCCTGTAAGCCAGGGCATCTCCGATGTTGACTTGAGAATCAGCTTTATCTTCATATTTGAAGTTAAAGTGTAGGGATTTCTCTCTAATGAGACTTATTTCTATCTTCGTTTATAAGGTAGGGCTTTTCTCATAAATACCTAAATTTTACAAAAATTTTATAAAATTACCGTCAGTTTTTAAAATAAATTGCAAAAATACTATCTTTCAAAAAATATTTACAAAAATCTGCAACCATATCTGCAACTGCTATTAACCATATATGCAACCACAAATGCAAATTTGAAAAAATCTGTTAAAAATTACATTTAGTTGCAAAATAAGTTGTTCAAATGGTTACAAATGAAAAATGAATGCCCCTAACAGGCCAATACTAATATCAACTAAAAACAACCTCAAAATCAACTAAAAACAATCAAACCCACTTCCACTACACACTTCAATCTGCACATTAGCACAAGAGCTAGGTTCCATTTTTTCGAAAAATTGATCTGTAAAACCGACACGACTCACATCTAAGAACAAACCTAAAACCTTATGCTGGTACAACGAGTCCACATATCTCTTCCAAAATGCTTTCAATCTTTTTCTAACCCTAACTCTTTCGAATTGGATACGTTGACTTTCGATAAACTCGTAGGTACCTCGCGCACAACCGAATAAAGTTTGGAAGAGTTAGTTGGAGTTGGTTTAGAGCGATTGAGAAATGAAATTTTGTGTTTGGAGAGTGGAGTTTGGCGAGGAATTGGATGAGATGATTTTAATTGGTTGAGTGATGAGGAGAGACCGGAGATTGACGCCGCTATCGAGAGAGATCGAAAGAGAGAGAGATGGAGAGAGATGGGAGAGACGATGAAAACGAGACGGTTGAGTTAGAGGAGGAGCATTTGGGAATTGAAAGGAGGGGAGGTTTATGGAAGGTAGTGTGATTGTAGCTGTAGTTATTGAAGCAGCTAGGTGAAGCAGAATTGGAGAAACAGGGCACGTGCTCTCTTTTGTGGCAGTGAGAGGGGAGTGAGAAAGAGGGAAAAGAAGTTAAAAAAAAGAACGGGAAGATGAAGATGATATTTATCCAATTTAATTGGTTGTAGGTTTAAAAAGATATTAAATTTGCAAGATTTTAAGTAAAATAGTAGAGTTCCAAATAAATATACAAAAGTTGGTATATTTGTCAAATTCCCTATAAAGTATTACTCCCTTTGTTATTTTTATTACGTGACGTTTAATTTTTTTTCCACACATTTCTAAGTGTTTTGACGGTATAGTTAAATTAATAATTTTTAATTTTTTTAATTAATCTATATAACTTAGACTTTAACTTATAAAAAAAAGTTTTTAAAATTATTATTTTAATATAATTAAAGTACTTAAAAATATGTGCAGAAAAGATAAAAAAAATAGTGAGAGTACACTGTCGTTGCCTTCAAATTTGAAGTCGTCCTGATAAAGATAATAGTTTTTTAATCAACTCCCTCACATTTTATCTCTTTGTATCTCTATTTTTATATAAGTATGTGTGTATTGTTTATTTTGTTGTACACAAAGAATATTAATGATTGAAATAGAAGTTAAAGAAATGGTTGGAGTGAAACTGTGATATAAAATGAAAATGATGTAAAATGACGATAAGCAATTTTAAAATAGAGAAACGATTAGTGATGGCCTTATACCTGGCAATGCTGATATATTCGACACGTGAACACAGTATAAAAAAATACTAATAATTAAAATTTGGGTTCGAAAATTTGGTACATAAATACAAATTTACACGAAGATAAAAAAATACGAATATAAATATTGTCGGGTTTGGGTTTCCGATATAGGTATACAACACGGAACAGAAGTATACGGAATAAATAAATAATTAAATTTTTAAAAATATTTAAGATACATATATACTAAATACCAAATGTGAATTTTACCTATCATAAATAACATATATATAATTGTTAAAATTAAAATATATTTCATTGTTTCTTGACTACGTAAGTGAGTAATTCACCATTTAATTATATATTGTATTTTTTAACAATTAATTTTTTTTGTATATAACTCGTGTACTTTAATGTACTAAAGCGGGTAAAAATGAATATATTAGTTTCTGATTAGTGTCACCAAATTGGTATAAAAATGTAAATCTATCGAGTTCAGATTTAAGATTTGATACATGAAAATACAAAATTACACGAAAGTTTATACACAGATGGGGAATGTTATCAGGTCAATTGACAATTGTTCGCACCAACTAGTATTAATTATTGCAATATCAATATGTAAATTGCCCTACAACTTAAGTTATCACTCTATTGATCCTTCATTTGTGTACAATTTTCTTTTTTAATACGTCCTTTCAATTATATATTTCAAAAATAATAAAATTTTATAATATAAAAACTAGCTACATTAATATACTGTTTTCCTCTACTATATTCATTTTATATAATAAATATTTATTAATCCCATTATTTTATTCAATTTTTTTTTTTTTAGTATTTTTATTGAATTACTTATTTTTATTAATTTTCGAGTCACTTCTTACATTTATACAATTTAATGAGATAGAGAGAGCAGTGATTAACAAGATTTGAAGTGTATGTGTCACAGCACTAATACAAAAAAGTTTTATAGCGTCGCACTTTGGGTGTCGGTTTTATTCTGAACCGTTGCCTTTAATTATCTTAGGCATCGGTTGTATGTTAGACCGGCGCTTATTATAATCTATTCTAGTTCCGTGGCGTCGGTTGTCTAATTAACCGACGCTGTAAAATGTAAAAAACATCGGTCAATCATAAATCGACGCCTATGATGAATTTATAGCGTCGGTCTATTAAAAGCTGATGCTATATATGAAGTTTAAGGTGGCGGTCACATGGAACCGGCACAATAGATTTATTTATAGTATCGGGTATCAGGTTCTGACACTGTAAATTACGTTAATAGCGTCACATTACAAAATACCGACGCTGCAGGCGCTTTGAATTTTTCCTGTTCCCTTCCCCACGTTATAACCTCTTTTGGCATAATTCTTTTTAGACGTAATTGCTGAATAAACCTTCTAGCACAATTATCAAGTAATTTTTTTAGACTTAATTATCTAATATTTGAAAAACTTGTTTACAAATTATAATTTTTATATTACTAAAATAATAGTTTATATAGTTAATTTTAATAATAATAAACTATTATTAAATTATTAAAACAGTTTTGATAATAAAGTATTTTATTAAAAATTATTTATTAATAATGTATCTATTTCGATTTATTTAATTTGTAGTTTTTTTGAAAATTATCCTTTTATCCGAAATTTTATTAGAAAATTTAGAATATGCAATTTGATACAATTATTAAAATTAAAAATAATTTTATCAGGATCATTTATAATTTATTCAGAATTTGGGTTTTTAACGCGAAGAACTGACAGACTCTGTTTAATTTGTATCATTAGGATGAGACTAGGCTTTTGTTTAAATCTCACTTTTTTTTAATTTACCACATTATTTTAAAAAAATAATGTGGTTTATGTAGTATAAATAGTAAATTATAGTAATTTAGAAAATAAATTCACCTGTAATTAAAATAAGGGATTTTATAAAAAAAACTAAACTTTTACAAATTTTTTGTAAATATACTTTTTAAATTTTTTTGCAAAAATATGTGCAACCATATTTGCAACCACGTTTGCTACTTGAAATTATAAAAAAATTACAAAAATACTTTGTAAATTGCAACCATATTTGTAACATAAAATGCAACACGAAATGTAACCTAAAATAGTTATACAATTTACACTAAATTGCAACATATTATTCAACATCCTATTTTTGCAAATATTTTCAGAGTAAAAATAATATTTTTGTAAATTTTTGAGAATTTAGTAAAATTGCAAATAATTTTACAAAAAGTAGTATTTTGATAAATTCCCTTTAAATAAATATTTTGTAATTAGAATATCTTTACAATTAGCAAATATATCTAAAAGTTCTCAACCCCCACTCTATTTGCCACGTTATTATCTGATACAAGGGTGGATTCTCCACCCGATTTAATTCAATTGACTCTGCAGGCACACTGAGAATTGGCTTTTCTACTAGGCTATACTGCAATTGAGATTAAAGAATTGGGCTTCAACAATTGTGTACATATTTTTGGAATACCTAATTGATTACGGTACTAGGAAATTGCCCAAAGTTGGGGCTTCTGTGACACCTCCAGGTAATAGAATGTTTGTATATTTGTATTTTTAGTTAGAGGCTTGAATCTATATATATATATGCATATATGTAATATTTTTTGTTCAGGTGGTATGATTTGTATTTTGGTTATTAGGTGTGTGAGGAATAGTATGAGTTATAAAGCAGTTTGAGTGTCCGATTTTAATGGTTTATATGAACTTGGGAAAAACTTATTTCTATATTTGACTAATAATATATAGAAATTTAGTAAATTGTATTCATTTGGTCCTTGGATCATCTTGCTCAATTAAGCTCCAAAACGTACAAGTACTTGTAAATAATGGCAGCATTGCTATGAACCAGTATTAGACCTTTCAATGAGGACCTAATTAGATGAACTAAAACATTTTCCTTGTGATAACATCCATGACTAATTTTTTATATAAATACCTATAAGTATTTTAAATTTTCCTTGTGATAGCAACCATATTTTGAATACTAACGGGTAAATGTAATTTAAATATCTACAAGTATGCCTTTTCTGATGATCAAGAACTAGATCCTCAGATTACTATGTCGGTATTGTTGTTCCAATACATTGAAATTTTCTGGTGAAATATTATAATCATTACAATGACTTCACGATTTTTTTAATATATTTGTAGTAACACAACATTGTAGTAATATAATATGGATCGTCAGACATGGATGTACAAAATATCGCGTGCAACACAAGAGTATGTTGATGGAGTTGACAAGTTCATTAAATGTGCGGAGTAAAATATAAAGAAGGAAGGAGATAGGATGACATGCCCATGTGATGATTGTTTTAATTTAAAAAAGTTACCTAGTGCTACTGTGCGTGAACATCTCTTTCGTCGTGGTTTTATGGATGGGTATACTAAGTGGATTTGGCATGGAGAAGGAATACATTCTAAAGGGACAAAGACATTTGATGGGTATTATGAAAGTAATCGAGATAATATGCGTAATAACAAAGAAGATGATGTGGGCACTGACAGGGTGGAGGAAATGATTGAAGATATCGAAGATATATTAAGCCACCAACCAGAAATTCTTGATAACTTGGTTAACGGTTCTAAAAAGCTTCTATATCCAGGGTGCAGTGATCAATTCTCTAGGTTATCAACAACCTTAAAGTTATGTAAGTTAAAGGTAAAGAACGGGTGAAGTGACAAGAGCTTCACAGAGTTGCTAAAACTTCTTCGAGACATACTTTCTCCTGATAATGAGCTTCCCACTTCTACCTACGAGGCGAAGAAATTATTATGTCCGATGGGTATGACTGTAGAGAAGATACATGCATGTCCAAATGATTGTGTCTTGTTTCGTAATGAGAACGAACTTCTAGATACGTGTCCAAATTGCGGAGCCTCTAGGTACAAACGCCTTGAAAATAATTCTTCTGCTAATGATAAAAAGAGGCCTCCTATCAAGGTTTTCAGGTATTTACCCATAGTGGAACAATTTATTCGTCTATTTGCAAATGTTCATGATGTAAAGTTGATGAGGTGGTATGTGGAAGGAAGAAAAGTAGATGGGATGCTCAGACACCCCGTTGACTCTCCACAATGGAGGACTATTGACGGAAAGTTCCCAGAATTTGGTGGAGAAGTTAGAAATCTATGACTTGGACTTTGTGCGGATGGCATGAATCCGTATCGCACTTTAAGCTCTCAGCATAGCACATGGCCAGTTCTTCTAACAATTTATAACTTGCCTCCTTGGTTATGCATGAAGTGATAGTATATCATGTTGACGTTGCTAATCCCCGGTCCTAAAGAACCAGGAAATAATATTGATGTTTATCTTCAGCCACTTATTGATGATCTAAAGATATTGTGGGATCAGGGTGAAAGGATATATGATGTATATAGTCAGACAAATTTCACTTTGCGTGCCTTGATTTTTTGTACTATAAGCGATTTTCCTGGATATGGAAACCTTTCAGGATACACTATAAAAGGAGCGAAAGCTTGTCAAATCTGTGAAGATGCTACTATTGATCTTCGTTTAAATAATTGCAAAAAGAATGTCTATATGGATCATCGTATATTTCTTCCCCTTACTCACCCTTATCGTAAGAGGAAAAAGTCTTTTGATGGAACTATCGAGACTCGAGTAGCTCGTTTGCCTTTAACTGGGGAGGAAGTTTTTGAGCGCGTTAAAGATATTAACGTTGTACTCGGAAAGATTTATAAATAGCCAACTCCAAATAGTATTTGGAAAAAGATCCATATTTTGGGATCTTCCATACTGGCAGCACTTGCAGGTTTGACATTGTCCTGATTTTATGCATATTGAAAAAAATGTTTTTGAAAGCGTTGTTGGGACACTATTGAATATACCTGGTAAGACAAAGGATGGGATGAAAACGAGATTAGACATGGAAGAGATGGGTGTACGACCAGAGTTAGCACCACAACAATCCGGTAAACGCACATATCTACCTCCTGCTTGTTACACTCTTTCTAAAAAAGAGAAAATCAGCTTTTGTGAATGTTTATTTAGTGTAAAAGTTCCATCGGGATATTCCTCAAACCCAAAAAACATTGTCTCAATGAAAGATTTGAAGCTGGTTGGCATGAAATCACATGATTGTCACGTTCTAATACAGCATCTACTACCGGTTGCAATTCGAGGCATATTACCGAAGCACGTGAGATTGGTAATCACGAAACTGTGTTTCTTAATTAATGCTATATGCAGTAAGTGTTAGTGTAGGTGCCCTAGAGGCAATACATTATTTTATAATCTTTATGTCAGTTGATCATTCAATAAATGTATTTATTATGACCTTAATTACTGCGATATTTTGTTAGCATAATAAATGTCCTTAGAATCATGATACAAATTGTATAGTTTAAGTACATGACTTGAACTTGAGATTATATATAATATTCTTAAAGGTCCCTAGTCGAGTATTATTATAAGGACAATATAATACATAGATAGACTAGTATGTTGTTTGACAAGATAACCACATCTCATTGGTTATAAGTATGGGGATACTAAAGTCAATACATAGGTACATGTGAGAGTACATGGTACTGGACAGACCCATAGTGAGATTCTTCATATTTAATAAAGTCATAAGAAAGACTCACAGTGATAATGGTGTAACGATCCTTTGACTTGAAATCATTATATTTCTATACGTGGATTTATATACTTTGACTACATTAAAAGTTACTTTTGATCGGGTGATGATAAAAGTGGACATCGGGTATATCATGAGTCGTATGAGAAATATGAATGATAGATAAAGGATTTAACCCTCCTATAATTAGGAGAGATATTATTGGCCTCTTGATTGAGTGAGATTATAAAAGCATGGCCATGCTCAAATAATGATTTGTCTCAATAATCTACTCATGGATCAAGTAAACCCGGATTAAATGTTGAAGAGGATGACTAAATACATGCCTCGAGTTTAATCTATAATATGTATGGTTAAAGGGATTATATTACACGAAAAACATTAATCACAAAAGGTTTTATCTAATCATGATTTAATTATTGTTTAATTGGGTAACAATGATGTATTACTAGATACCGCTCATTGTTTATAATTTTATTAGAGAATAAAATTATTGCCAGTTAAATAATAGCCTATAGGGTCGCACAAATAGAGCACTTAATGATATAGTTAATTTAAATTATGGATTTAAATTAATTGATGATTTTTGAATTTTATTATAATTAAGTAAGACTTAATTGAGATAATATAAATTTGAATTAAAAGGAATGTTTTTGCCCATAATATTAAGTATGACTTAGTTATTAATTAAATAATAGAAATTCGTTTTTATTATTTAATCCAATACCTACTAGGGTTGGGCTTTGCTGTTATGGGCCTTTTTAATCAGCCATTATAAATACATAATGATAGGTTAAAGAGTGTGTATGTTTTTGAGAAAACCCTAGCAGCAAAGAGAGGCAGAGGCAATTTAGATCGTCAAGAAGGAGGCTAGTACATCCATTCCGTAGTCAAGTTCGTGAGACGTTCTTGAAGGTGCTCGTGTGGATACCATAAAGGTGTTTCTCCGAGAGGTAGACACAAAGCGTGATAGCTAGGATCTCCGTTGAGTTCGTGAAAGTTAAGCTCTTGAAAGGTATGATTCGTTATCTCCATAATCTGCCCATAATTATACATGGATCCTGTTTTTGGGTTTCAAAATTTTTGTTTTATTTACGTTTATCTGCTGCGTTTTATGCCTTCGGAACCCATCAGTAAGGTCATTGATCCTATGACATTGGATACATTACAAGCTGATATCATTGTTACACTTTATGGATTGGAAATGAATTTTACACAGTCATTGTTTGACATTATGGTGCATTTAGTGACTCATCTTGTGAGAGAGATTAAAATTTGTGGTCCTTTATATGTCAGGCAAATGTATCCTTTCGAGAGATTCTTGTGTATCTTAAAAGCATATGTGAGAAATCGACGCCTTCCTGAAGCCAGCATAGTTGAAGGTTATTCGGTTGAAGAGATTATTGAATTTTGCACAGGGTATTTAGCATCTGCCAAGCCGGTTGGAATTCCAAGATCTCGCCATGAAGGAAGACTTGAAGGTCAGGGTACATTGGGACATAAAATGATCACTCCTAGTATTGAAATTCTTGATAAAGCCCATCTATTTGTTTTACAACACATGACAGAAGTTAATCCATACTTGCAAGAGCATATAGCCATGATTCGAGAAATTTATCCTTCTAAGAGTGGAAAGTGGGTTACAAATGAACACAATCAATCATTTCTTAAATGGTTTAAAGACCGAATAATGTCTAAATATTCAGAAAGTCATTCCTCTATTTCTATTACACTCAAATGGTTAGCATATGGCCCTGACATGCCAGTGAGATCTTACCAAGGATATGATGTTAATGGTTATACTTTCTATACACAGTATCAAGATGACAAAAGTATTGTACAAAATAGCGGAGTATCAGTAGAAGCTTCTTCTACAGAGTTTGAAAGAGGCAATTCCATCACATCACGAGATATAAAAAATTCTTCCTATGGGGTGATTGAAGAAATTTGGGAGCTTGACTACAAAGATTTCAATATTGCTCACTTCAGATGTAAATGGTTTGATATTAGGCGTGGTGTTCGGGTTGATGAGTCGGGCTTCACTTTGGTAGACTTTAATCGGTTTGGCCATGAAGATGACCCGTTTATATTCGCTACACAAGTTAAACAGGTGTTCTATATTCGAGACCCCGCTGATTCAGATGGTCCATTATTCTTCAAGACAAGAGATGCATACTTGGAATTGATAATGTTGAAGATGAGGACGAGTATAATCAATTTGACGAAAATCCGCCTTTCTCAACTGGTTTACCTACCACATTTAGGGAAGACAATATAGATAAAAATTATGCACGAAGTGACCATGATGAAGGGATGTGGATTGATCGTCAAGTATGAGTTATACCAAGTCCCTGCTGGTAAATGTAATTTGATTGTTGGTTTTTTAATAACTTTTACTTAGTAGTAAAATAAAACTGAAAATGGGATAGATATGGGAATTTAAATTTGCAGATTTTTTTTAAAAGTCATTGTTCAGGGACTTCCTTGGATAAGTTACAACTAGATGGAGGAAAACAATAAAATTTGACGAACTATGATTTTTATCAAATATGCATGCCCAAAACTTCTCTCTGCACTTTACAATGTTAATGTTTTTATATATATAACCAGTTTTTGTGAATATTGACTATTAAATCAGTTAGGTTCCATTATCGTATTTTAGCAATCATTATTTGTATGGAAGATATGTTCTCTTAATAACAATTTTGTTTATATTTTAGGTATTTTCCATGGATGAAGATAATAAATATCAAGGTTCTAAGGAAGTTTCGAAGAAACGGACTAGAGGTCCAACAATGTGCAAAAATTTGAAAAAAAGAATGTTAAAACGGAATTTTGAGTGTAGCATTTCTTTCAATGAATATGGTAATCCAATTGGGGAAATGCTTAAAGATTTCAGAATTTACGTAGGAACAGTAGTTCGATTCCAAGTTGATATTAGTATCGAGAGTTGGGATGTAGTTAACCAAGGATTGGAAGATGCTATTTGGGATGACATCAAGGTAATTTTTAATTTTTTATTGTATTTAAAAGTTTTCATTTATTTATTATACCTGTAAGATAAAACCTAAACACACTTAATTTGTGCAAGCCCAGTACCATCACTCCATCAGTCCAGTACATTCTGAAAATCGAAAGGCGGCTCAATGGTCTTGCAAATTTCATACATTTTTTTAAATAATGCATCCTCTAATGTAAATGATATCCTTTAATATAAATGAAGATAAACATTAAGTTCGTAATAAGGATAATTAATTAGAATTGTTTTGTGTGATGCTTGGCAGTGTTGTTTTTTTCTTTATTCTCCTGATAACACAGTCTGTATGTCCTGGGGTTTGGTGAGGTTGTATGGTTTTGTTGTGAGTTTGAACTGGGTACTGTAAGTGGTTGGGCGAGGAGGTTTTTGTAGGGTATGATGTTCTATTTCTGATCATTTCTACAGTGTTTTCTGGTGGGTCTTCGTAGAGAATGAGTTTAAAGGTGGTGGTGTTTTTTTCAGTTATTTGGCTTGGGGGCTGTGTGTTTTTTCCAGTTGTTTGGCTTGGGGGCGGAGTGTTTTGGTTGTTTATTATGATGTTAATCGTCATTGCAAGTGAGGATATTTTTAGTTTGTTGATTTCTTTCTTGGTGCAGAGTGGTTTCATTTCCATTCTCCTGATTTTTTAAGGTTGTGATGGTTAGCGCTAGGTTGATGGTCAGGAAGGAGATATCTTTTTCCTATGTTTGGTTATATCGAGCTAGTTTTATCCGGTGGTTTTGTATTGTAAGGGATATATTTTTGTTTTGTATTATAGGGGAGCTAACTTTAAGTAGTGACGGAGCTCTTGAACTTTTCAATGGCACAAAGTATAATTTGGTCATCAAACTCGTTAAAATCCATAAAGAGTCCTGTTGCACTGTTGTTAAGCACAAGAAATCTTGTTATCAGGACAGCTAATGACCCTGATTTAGGAAATTTCCCTTGGCAAAGTTTTGCTTTCCCAACAGTACTCTCCTACAGGCATGAAGCTTGGAAAGAACTTAGCAACTGGTCAAGAACTTAGCAATTTCCAGGTTGAGCTTGATTTTAGTGGTTATCCACAAATATTCCTATGGAATGATTCAGATAGATATTTTCGGACTTGTCCATGAAATGGTGTTAGACTCAATGGTGTTCCTATTTCAGGTCCAAATAATATATTTGTGAGTAAGTTTGTCTTTAATGAGAATGAGATCTATTATAAGTATCAATTATTAGTAGTTCAGTGCTAATGAGGGTAATCACATAACCGATGGACGAGTAGTACGTTATACATGGACTAATCAAAGTAATACGTGGGAACCATCTATATTTCTCCAGACAGACTATTGTGATGTTTATGCCCTGTGTGGGGCATATGGTAGCTGTAACATTTATAGTTCCTCTCGCTGTGAGTGTTTAGATGGATTTCAGCCCAAAAATCCTAATGCTTGGAGTAATTTGATTTTTACAGAGGGGTGATTGATTGGTTTGTGTAAAGTTTGTGTATGTCTGATGTTGCTGGGTGTATTAATGCTCATGTTTTATCAGATTAAGAAATATTAATTAATTAATGTTGATGTTGTGCTGGGAGTATTGTGCTGGTCTATTTTATCAAGTAATAATTTATAATTTGTAATTTATAATTATTTACAAAATCGTTGGAAAGTAGATGAGTCACGTAAGAAGAATGTATTAGAAAGAGAAGGAAAGCAATTGAGGGATTTCAAGAGCTAATTGACAAGTAAGTATGTGCGCACAGGGAAAAATCCATTTAAAAAATATACTTATATCACCTAGGAGATGTGGTAAATATTCAAAAAGAGACGTGAAACCGAGGAGTTTAAGGTAAAAAAAAATCAATTATCTAATATATTATGTAAATTGAATTATAAGTTGCAACTCTGAGACTAGCAATTTCTTTTTTTGGAAATAAGTGCCAAAGCGAAAGTAAGTCAATCATATAATGAACATGTTCATTATCTTGGGCCTGGTGGATATGTTACAAAAACTAGCAAGTGGTGTGTTGATGACCCTATCAATTCTTTGAATGATTCCGAATCCGCTGATCCATCAATTTTAACGAGTGAGCATACGGGGCGGGTTATGACTGGGTTAGAGCACGTACAAAACCTAAGGAAGGTGGAGGCTACTACTTCCCAAATGAAAAGACAAAGGAAGTGTATGATAAAATGGTAAATTACTTGTTTTTTTCATTTACATTATACATTATATTACTGAAGCTATTAAAATATATACTATAATCAATGTTATAAAATAGGAAGAGTTAAATAGGCAAGTTTTGGATGGGTCATGGACTCCACAAGGCCATGATGATGTATTGTCGCGTGCACTTGGCCGTAAGGAGCATGGAGGACGTGTTAGAGGTTGGTGGAGGAGCAAAAATTCGAGATATATTTGGATCAGAGAAAAGCAAACATAGCGGGGTTGTGTCAATACATGAGTTGACTACAATTACACAAGAAATTACCAGAAAAGTTCAGAAGGAGTGCGAGGACAAGATGAATGAAATTATGAATTCAAAACTGGATTGTATCTTTAACCAATTGAAGCAGATGGGTTGTCACTCCCTGATGTTAATTTGTGAATAATATTGGTACACAAAAAAATGAAGTTATTCGAAGTAGTTGTCAATCAGTGGATCGAGAATATCATTGTCAAATCTTCAGGTACTTTAGTACAATTTTTCTTTTTAATTTTCTGATTACTTGCTCCTATACATTCTTTGCTTTTCTTGAAATTAATGTATTTTTTATCTGTTATAGATGCAACACTATGATGATAGAAAAATGAATAGTCTAGGAATATTTCTTGTTTAATTATAGGTTTAAAATCAACTTACCTTTACTATGATGATAGAAAAATGAACAGTCTAGGAATATTTCTCGTCATATATTACTCACTAGAATACTTATAGGTATCGAATTTTAACTTGTATAAAGTTGAGGTATATATAGAACTGTACATGGATGCATTTTCAAAATGATATGAAATAGGTCAGTTTTAGACTCAAAAGTATTACACATCCTCAACCATTTTGGTTTGATGGACTTCTTTCAGAGGCCTTTTGCTTTAGCAGCTGCAGAAGGGATTTGTACTGCCGGTTCTGAATTTTTTGAGGCAGGTTGGACAGGTTTCACCTGTTCAGCTATGGTTAGGATGTTAGTGGGAATATATATATGAATTAAAAAAATGTAGAAGAAAAACACAGTTTGTGATTTTAATAGATTTGACCTGTAGTTGATCTCATTTCTCTGCTTTTTATCTGCAGTCTAGGAAAAAAGCAATTGCAGACCTGTAGCAAATGCAATGTGCATGTAAGTGTTATATTTAATAAATTTTCTGTTTCACCTGGTTACAGGTTCACTGATTTGAAACAGATAAATATATTACTTCTCATATGTAGGACTTATCTGAATGGCCTTAACTACCTTTATGTGTAGGACTTATCTGAATGTGATGCAAGTCTATAAGATAAATTATATATTTAAGTATGGACGGGAGGCTAAAAAATCTTAAAATGGATAAGCTAGACTTGAGTTGATCACCCTTTAGACGAACAAATTTATGTCAAGAGTATATTGGGACTTGGATGTTTGTGTAGGGAAGATATAGACAGTATTAGTTATGCAAATTCATGCCTGGTCTGCTCTTCTAAAACAACCAGGCAAAAAAACCATCTTCAACCATGAGAGCTCTGTTCCTGCAAAAACAACCAGACAAAAGAGAGAGAAACATTAACAATAACATTCATGTGTTTCATATTTTTCCAGATCTTTGCACAGACTTCATGAAAATAACCAGACAAAACAATCTCCCTTCAACCATGAGAGCTCTGTTCCCGCAAAAAT